>NC_141108.1:9801747-9809247 GCF_041138505.1 Cibotium barometz | reverse complement strand
TCCTCAAGAAACGTAAAGTAGGATGTTAATATAGCTACCTGCTTATTGCAAACAATTACGAATTATGTTTTTGTTATAACAAGATGAGGATGAGATAGATGGACATAATTAGCCAAATGTGGCTTTTATTGCAATGATGGGCCTCAATAAGCATGAAATTTAAACAATTATGAAATTTAATGAAATTTTTGATTTCGCAATTCCAAGAGTACAATTTTATAATTGAGAAAATCTTGAACTATAGTCCTCCGTAATTCAAGGCCACAACGTGGTGCGAGAGGAAATTCAATAATGTGTCAATTTTAGGACATGGCACATTAGAAAAACCACTTCACACATTAGCTTTTGGTGCTATAGAAAAGGGATGCCACTACTACTCAATGGGGGTTGGATCGTTTCTTCATTGACATGGGTGCTTGTTATTAGACCATATTACTAGCTCATAACTTCTAGCATCATAGCAAGAGATCAACATCATTCTAAGAAAAGAAACTTAAGTTAGACTAAGGTGTAAGCTTAGTGCATCCAACTACGTAGTTAGGAAAATGAAAATGAGTCAATTAACGCAATTAACCTAAGGTGATACTAAACCCTAGATCATGAGTTAAACACTAGTCCAACTTAAATTAGACTAAGGTGCATCTCTAGCCACTTATAAGTCACGAATCAAAAAAGTCCAACTAACACTATCTTACAAAAGAGAATCTTAAGTCAAACTAAGTGTATACACTTAGCAAGTAATAATAGGCACATCAAACTAACTAAAATGAAAGACCCATCTTACAAAGGGAACTTAAGTTAGACTAAGTGTACCTTTAACTAAAACTAAAGACCCATCTTACAAATGGAATTAAGTTAAACTAAGTGCATCCAAATGTAACTAATTGCGAGAAAGAAAATAGAATAGATCCTTCTGTATGGTAAAAGATTCAAATGAAGCTCTACATTCTTGAACATTGTCAAAAAATCTCTCAGTGGAAATCATTTGGAACTAGTCTTCCATGATGGCATCATAGCGCTTCTTTGAAGCTGACTCTAGATACTCAAGGTTCTAGAAAAGTTAGGTTCAACATAGCTTAGAACATATTCAATCTTCAAAAAAAAGTTTCTTGAATTGATGGGAGAATGAAAGATTCTTCAAAATATACAAGATTTAGTTATAATTAGATTAAAATATGAAGAAAATGCTTGTTCAAAATTACAATATCTTCTTCGATCCATGTGGTGAAGGGTTGATGTAGGTAGTGCTCGGTAGAGATAATTTCTCAAACGCAAACGCTTTTATACCTGTACAATGTCTAGATGACATAGCTCTTTATAATGCTAGATATCTTGCCTTGGATGTGAGAGAGAAGGGTGACAAAACCTGCACAAACGTTCCTATGCTGCATGTCCCTGGTCTCGTCTTCTTGAGCTCTGCTGCTACATGACTCATGCACAGAACTGCAAAGATTGCCGACACCATAGGGTTTTTCGGTGGTCGGATGAAGCAAAGTTTTCCAAAACCCTAGAATCGTCATGCTTCATGAATTGAGGATGAAGCAAAGTTTCCCAAAACCCTAGAATCGTCATGCTTCTGCTGTCCACTTTCATGGCTAGATTTTGAAAGATGAACCATCGACATTGATGAACCTGTCGAAAACCTTCCCTCTTGTGATGCATCTTGTTTAGCTAGCCCTAGCTTTGACACAGCTCCTTCACTTCCTCCCTCGTTCACCAGACTGCCTTTTCTAGTGCTATGCGGAGGCAGAGGCAGAGGCAGAGGCAAGGGCATGTCAGTCGTAGACCGTCTCACACACTCTGCTAGGTTTTCTTTCTGAAAGGAGCTCCGACTCGGCTCCCTGCTTGATGCTTTCCTCACTGCAGAAGGATCGACTTTGCCAGAAACCATGAAAGCCTTCTTGATTTCTTCTCTCTCTCCAACAGAATCGTGAAATGTGCCAGAAACCTCTCCTCTGGCGTTTCCGCCGCTCGCCTTTGCTCGCCCCAGGCCAACAGAAGCGATTTTCGAAGGTCCACTGCAAGCGATCCTTTCACGGGGATCCTTGTGATGGACTGATAGGCTCGAGGAAGCTGCGCCGGAACGTGGTCTACATTCGGCGCGAGCCTTCGCGTCGGCACGCTTGGAAGCTCGATGAGACATCGCCTGCTGCTGCAGGGACACTGCGAGATGAGGCAGGCGAACACCTAACGCCTTCTTCAGCCAAAAGCCTGAGCTCAAGTGCAGATGAAAACCTAACTCAAGCACGTTCTGCACACGAAATCCTAGCATTCTCTGCTGGCGAGAGACTGTAGCAGAAACGCTAGCATGGTCAGGAACGGAAACCCTAGGTTGTTCTGCAGCCAAAACCCTACAGCGTTCGGCATTCTCCGGCTGCGGGATTGATTTACAAGCAGCGATGTGCTGTGTGGGAAGGGGCCGGCGCTGCTTGGGGGGCATGAGGGGGTTCGAGGAATCCATGGCGGGGCAAGGATGGGGCGCAGTGCCTCCCCCTCCTCTTCCTTTCTTAACCTACAGAGACATTCTCTGCACAGAATGAGAGAACGCGGACGACGAGTACACTTGGCAGAGACCGCCAAGCCCAACATTTGAGGTTTTATTATGGATTTGCTACCTGAACATGTGCTCTGACGTACTTTTTCTATTAATTAATTAAAAAACCCCCCATTCTTTATAAGCAAAGATTACGGAAACTTACATTACGGAAGCCGCAGATTCACAAAAATGTGATGAAATTGGTGCAAACAAGTAGGTGACCTGCACGTCGCTGCCGCATGCAGTTTTTGCTTGTATGCATAATATGTCTAGCGTATGCAAGCAGCGCCTAAATTTGACGGCTTACGTTCACTTTCATGTGACGGACAAGTATTTCCTTTGTCTTTCGTATGACGGAGATATTTGTATTAATCATCTTTCAATTGAAAGACAAATTTTTGTTGTGAAAGAGATCATTATAACTAAAAGAAACAAAGACAAATATTTAAGAACATTTAGACTAGCATATACAAAAACAAGCAATAATTTTTCCCACCAAATTAATCCAACAAACTTTATTCAATCATCGCAATAGGATACATATTTGTATTCATGATAGTACTACTTTGGCATTCTCACATGATACATGAGACTAGTAACGCTACAAAATGAGATCACAAAACATCAAAATAGACTTTCAAAATGTGCCATATCTCAACTCATGATACATTTTTTCATAGATCATGCTAGTGTATACATGAGACTAGTAACACTACAAAACATCAAAATAGACTTTTAAAATATGCCACATCTCAACTCATGATGCATTTTTTCATAGAGCATACTAGTGTATACATGAGACTAGTAACACTACAAAATGAGATCACAAAACATCAAAATACATGAAACTAGTAACACTACAAAATGAGATCACAAAACATCAAAATAGACTTTCAAAATGTGCCACATCTCAACTCATGATGCATTTTTTCGTAGAGCATACTAGTGTATTAATGAGACTAGTAACACTACAAAATGAGATCACAAAACATCAAAATACATGAAACTAGTAACACTACAAAATGAGATCACAAAACATCAAAATAAGCTTTCAAAATGTGCCACATCTCAACTCATGATGTAGCGTTCCAAAACTAGCTTGCAATGTCCATTTCCAAAAATAGACTTCAAAATGGATTACTTCTCGCCTAATGACATCAATCTCCTCTCTTTTTCGCCATACCATGTATCATATACATCCCTCCACGCGATCATGGATGCCTCGTTTGCATTCAATGACACCATCATCAATGCATCCAATGTTTCCAAACACAAGCTATTTCGTAAGCTTGTTTTGATGTCATTTTGACGAGAGAAACCTCTTTCACATGCCGCCGTGCTTGCGGGGATAGTTAAACACAATTGCCATAATCGCATGAGTGTAGGATACTCACTCCACCAAGTCTTTCTTTGACTACATATCTCCCATGCATCATGCAATCCTTTCCCTTTGGCAACTCTATATAGCATGGCAACAAAGTCTTCTCTCTCGCTAACACATCTTCTAATATCAATGGCATTATCATCATTGTTGATTTTATCAATGAGCCTTTGTAACCACTCAAGGGTCTTTTTCTCCCGTTCATTGCCATCACATGGATATGATGATGGATTAAAGAGTTTCACCGCATTGAAGAATGAAACATCCATGAAGCGAATATTCAATGCATCTAAAACATCCTCAACAAGCTTTTTGCCCACTTTGATGCATTCATTCAAAATGCTAGGACCATCCATTGGCAATGCATTTAAATCCATTCCCATTGTATCATCATGACTCGCATTTCCCCTCTTTCTTTTACTCAATGTATTTGCATTTGAAATCAAAACGTTTTTGAGAGTATATGAATGAGTATTACCCTTTGCATCGACACATGAGTACACACTATCTTTCACATGCAAGAGAAAGTGTGAAAGATATGTTGATCCGGTACCAAATGCATCACAAATCAAGTATCTCCTTCGAAACTTCTCATGGATCATATCCAAATGAACACCTATCATGGTTACATCCATTGTGGAGGTTTGAAATACCACACTCAATTTGTTTAGCTCCATAAGAACATCGGCCAACAAGTGAAGCATAAATTGCAATTGAAATGACGTTGCATATGCATAACATTTCTCTTCATGTAACCTCCACTCTTCCAAGAGGACTGGCATCAATTCGCATAGCCTTTGGATTACCATGCCTCTTGACAACCACCGAATAGAGTGTATTTGCAACACTCTTAAATCGGACATACCAAACGAATGCATGAGCTCTCTAAGCTCGGCAAAGCGCTTTGGGGATTTTCCCACCCAAGAATATACCTTATTGGCAAACCTGTCCACATTTTCGTATACATTTGCATGTTCACCTCCAAATGCATCTTTTATGGCTAAAGCCTCCCGATGAGCAATGCAATGCACAGAAATGATCCTTGGCATTTGCGCTTGGAACCTTGCAATGGCACCTGTCTTGTGACCCATCATTGAAGAGGCACCATCACTTCCAATGGCAACAAGCTTATGAAGCTCAAGATTGCTTTCCAACAAGAATGCATTGATCGCATCATAAATGCATTCGGCTGACCCATTTGCAACTGGAAGCAATCTTGCAAAATCGCATCGTTGCTCTCCTTGACCATTTGCACTTACATAGATCACATATACGATCAAATGCTTTTCCATTGTTCTATCCGTACTCTCATCAAGCAAGATAGAGAAGAACGGACTTGCACACATTTCACCATACATTTGTTTGCGAACAACATCTTTTATGGCAATCAAAAACTCACGTCCCGAAACGGGATTTACGTATGAACCATATTCATTTGTTGCCGGCATGTGCGGAGTGCCAACCTCGCGTTGGAAATCACAAAATTTTGGATACTTTTCCAACGGGATATCATTCATAGCAAAGAAGTGCACAAGTTTCATGCATGTGACAATTCTTTGATACTCCGCATTTACAATAGTGGCCACCCCATCTTCAATGGGACCTCTCTTAGAAGACGCATACTTCACTTTTGCATGGTAAAGACTAGCTGCATTTTTATGATCAAGTGATGATGCATGATCATTCAAAGATGACAATTGCATTGTCTCGGAACCCTCTTGAGTAAATTTGTTCACTTTTTTTGCATCTTCACAAAATGAACATCTTACTCTCGGCTCATTTAGGGGTGACTTTACCAAATATGCCCATGAATGGATCACCATCCATTGCTTTCTCCATTTTCTTTTGGGTTTAGCAATGGTGGAGCATGAAGCATTGGCATCCGGTGTAGGCAAAGCATTGGCATCCGCCGGTGTAGGCAAAGCATTGGCATCCGGTGTAGGCAAAGTATTTTTTGACAAGAACTTATGCAAGGAAGGTTGTTGTAAGTTCTTTTTCTTTGATCTACCCCTATATACAATAATGTATTGCATAACTTTAGGAATATTATTTTAGTATTGATATTAAAAAATACTAGAACTTAAAAAGTAATACTTTGGTATTAATATACAAAAATACAAGTTATGTGAGACACTTACATGATCATCTACGAAGTCGTCCCACGCTTTAGAACGATCACTTCTCACAAGTTATTCAAAGCGATCTGAGGTGCTGGCACGACATATGGGATGGTAAAAGATGATTAGACAAAGCGATATGAGGTCCTATGAGTCTACACCTCCTACTTCACCATCTAGCCTCTAGATCTCAAGACAAGTCTCGTCGTCGCTTTATGACTCTGCCATAGGACAATGATGCGTCTACACCGCCTACCTCACAATCAGGTCTCTCGAGACCGAGGTAGTGTACCGTGTACAGTATGAGCACTGATCCTCAATGCTCCATTAGTGGCGGCCTGAGTTATAGACAGTTGGAGGCTGAAGCGTAGCACCCCCACAACGCCTTATATTGCGTAACAACCCATCAGGTCTCTATGGGGTAGGAAATGTCGTGGCAAATCCCAACTACAGCTCCAAGACAGGTGTCCGACTGATCATGGCAGCAACACTATATTCACAGTACTATGTAGTCGGCAAGATGATAAAGCCCAAGTTTCAGAATCAAGTAGTATGCAACCTCGATTTAGACTCATCGTCTCTGGCTCTCCTCACCCCATTAAAGACAGCATGCACTTATAGACACAATTAGTGACGTACAGACAGATATTTAAACATTCCTACGTGCATAAAATGGAGGCATTCACTTGCATGCATGCATTTGTACATGCATGAAAATGTGCATCCATAGATATAACACACAAAAACACATACATAACAGCATACTTCCAAGATCTCTCTAAAAGACCCAGGTAGAAGTGGTGATTACCTGCTCAGTGCTCACGACAAAGTAAACGGAATCTGGTTTGGCTTGAATAGCAGTCTTTGTAAAACCCAGTTTATCGGTCAGCCATAGCTCATCACCAAAGAAACTGCTTGTATAGACTACTTGATCACCTGCTTTCAAGCCTGCTCTTGCTGCATTTCCACCACTATCCAACTGCCTGTAAGATCACAACTCTGGTAAGTTGGTAACCACATACTTCACAGGCCTTGACAAGGAAGCTTGTAAGAGTCCCACTCACCTTGATGACAACACCTCCGCCAGACTTTTGGCCAAGAGTGAGGCCCAATGGCTTATCAACTTCTACTTGAATGGTTTTGCTGTGGCACAAGCTATTCTTGCTCTGATCTGCGAGAAGATAAAAGCAACCCACAGCTTTCATGGTTGGTATGTCTAAGCAATAGATAATTCCAAAACTTCCAAGAAATAATTCCTCTTTACACAGCATTCGAACACAGTCTTGCTGATTGCTCCTTTTACCGTGCGCCCTTCCATTCGAGCCTAGTATCACCCGTGACCCCATGTTTTACCTCTAACTAGTGTACATCTACTTGTCCAGCCTACACTTATCCTCCAAATAGGTACTAAGTAAAAGGCTGAAGTCTGTTACCTGTAGACAGTAGGCGGTGCGATAGTTGAGGCA
>NC_141108.1:9589247-9796747 GCF_041138505.1 Cibotium barometz | reverse complement strand
TGCGTGGGAGTCTCTCTGCCTCTCAATTCTGATTTCCCCGTGTGAATTTCTCATAAAAGGGATTTTTTAATTAAACATTAATCATAATTAATGTTAATTATGATTAAGTAAGTGTTTGATTAAAAACTTTAATCAAAAGATTAATTAAGGTTAAGCTCTTTGTTAACAGAGAGAGAAGGAGGAGGAATTGATTGGAGAAGATGGAGAGGAGAGAAGGAGTGCAGATGGAGAGGAGAGAATCTCTCCTCTCCTTCACTTTTTCTACGCATAGGCGGGAGGGGGGGCTGCACAGCAGCTGCTGCTGTGCCGGTGAAAAAAAACGTCCCCCCCAAAAATCAAAACCCCATAAGCTTAATAAAGCTTATAAAATTTGTTTTTTTATTTTTTTTATTTTTTAAAAAATGAGTTTTTAATTTACAAAAAAAAGCTTTTGAAATTGTTTCAAAAACAAGCTTGAAAAAAAAGCCTAAAAAATAGAAAAAATTTTGATATTTGGAAAAAAAATCTCAAGAAATTCATGAAATTTTTCCTCTTAATTTTTTTTGGCTTTTCATCTTCCGGAAAACTTTTGGCTTCCCACTTTCCCGAAACCTTTTCGCTTTCCGAATTCCAGAAAAACTTTTGACCTTCCGTATTCCGGAAGCTTTTGACCTTTCACATTCTTTTTTTTTTTGTCTTTTCATTTTTCCAAAAATTTTGGCTTTCCGTACTCCTGGAAAACCATTGGAATTCTAAAATTTTTTGATCGTTCGTATTCTTATGCGTTCGGGGTTAATTAATTTTTTTTTAAAAATTTCTAAAAATTAGTGAAAAATTAGACAAAGGTTATTTTAAATTTTGAGAAAATGTGGGGTTGGTGTTTGGCATGTGGTGTGTCCATTCGAGCGCACGTGACCATTCAAATTCCTTTAAAAATATATTTTTTGACCTAGAAATTTAAAAAATCTATTAAAATTATAAATTTTCATTAGATTTGAGAAATGTCGGGCAGAATTGGAAATTTCGTGAACGATGGGATTCTCAGGAAAAATTAGGAATATTCTAGAAATTATTTTTAAAAATCCTAAAAATTGGTATTTATAAAATATCAATGATATTTTTGTAAATTAAATTGCTATTTTTTTTTTGGAAAAATATAGGTTTGGAATGCCATAAGATAGGTTTGGTGGAATTCAAAATTATCGTATTTTGAGGCCTTATAAAATTATAAAAAAAATCATGATAATTTTTTTTCTCGAGAATTTATTATTTTCGAGGGTTATTTAATGTTGAAGTACGTTTTCTTGTGCTAACATTAGATAGATGCAGGTTATTCGCATATTATTAATACGATTATACCTCGTATTAGTAGATATTTCTGTTTGGATTTATTCTAAACGATGTTTTCATGATTTTTTACCATTGTTTAGCCATTCTTTTTGGACATGTTCCTTAATTTCTTTTGATGGCTTTGCATTCAAAGTGTGTTTCACCTTTGACACTTTTCCATGATAATTTATTTTGCACTTGTTTAAGTGTGGTTTGTGCTTAATTTCTTAAGCCTAAGACAAATTCTATCATGGGTTAGTTGATCGGTTTGTTTTGGTGGATTTTATTGGATGTTTTCCAAGTTTTATATGGACTCATCAGGTTTTATATGGACTCATCAGGTTCTGCCTAGATCACTTGTGTCTAGGGTTTTTTAATGAGTACTACACGTATGTGTTTCACTTGCTTACTTTGGCATGATTAATGACCATTAGATGGTATGCATTGATTTTTATGATCAACTATGGTTTTTATGGATTCGAGGAGCTTTTATGCTTTTATCCATGGTTTTATAAGGATTTTTTGATCTTTTGGAGAATTTTATGTGCTTTGAAGGTAGCATTTGCCTTCGTTTTTTGCACGTAATTTTGGACTATGTTCCTTGTACTCTTGTACATATTCCAACTCGGATACCTAGTTGTTTATGTATCTAGCTGAGTTATTTTTCTACCCTAACTTTATTGAGTTTATTAGGTAGTTATCATTAGAAAGGCGTCAATAATTCAATTTCTTTTCTAATGATACACTCGGAAAGAGTTATTTCTTGATGAAATCTCAGGTATATAGAGATAGGTTTTAGGATGTGAAAGTTTGGATAAGGCCATCTTATTCCTTTTATACAAGATTTTATTCATATTTTCCTAGACCGCATACTAGGGAGTTTCAAATTGTTAAGGTATGTATGGGTGGTATAGGACGCTAGTGATCCCTCACATATATTATCTTATGGGATAATTTGGGCTCAAGATTGTTGCTTTGCTTACATCACTTAGCATGTTGACCTCAACATTTAAAGACAATCTCATTTTCTAAATTCACTAGAAGTTATACTGTGGGCGTTATTTATATAAACTTCTTTTATCTATAGCTTGCATGTTTTGATGAGTGTAATCTCGTCGGTATTTTCACTTGTTGAAATCTCTTTCTTTATAGTTCAAACAAGATTATCTTGTTGTGTTCGGATAAGGAAATTTGGATTTTTCCTTTGTTGGCATTTCTTTCTCTAGTTTCGTACTTTAGGTGATTTATACAATCAACTTGATAGGTTTACAGATGAACATATGTGACTCATCGTCGAGACATTGATGACTCTCTATGTTGATATGGATAACTCAAGATATCTTTTATTCCATGTGCAGATGTGGGTATGTCGGGGCGCCGATGAATCCTTGGTTTCTGCTGTTATAATGCCATGTTTTCCTACTTTATTCTGAATGGTTTACAACAAGGAAGTTACTTTAAATGTGAATTGGTCTGATCATCCGCAGTCTGATGGGCAAACAGAGCATATGAATCAGATTGTAGAGTATATGCTTCGTGCATATGTCTCTAGAAAATCATCATATCGGGAAAAATATCTTCCAATGATGGAATTTGCCTATAACAGTTTTAAATATACGGCTATTGGTTTTAGTCCGTGCATACTTATGTATGGGTATCAACCCAGGGTACCTATTTGTTAAAATTACAGCAATGTCATGAGCTATGGTGGATCAAATGCTAGAATCAACCACATTAACAAAGTGATTAGATGATAATTAAGACGTGATTAGTGAGCAATTAACTAATAGCTTAATGTAGGCATGGATAATCAAAAACCAACAAATTCTCATTAGGCCAATGCCTTAATTTATAGAGTTTACATCCAAGGATTCACTCCACCTCTTTTGCTTGATTCTCTCCACCTCTCCTAGAATATCTTCACATTTCCTAAATCTTCTCATGCTACCCTTTATTCTCTCCCAGTAGATTCTTCTCACCTTTTTACAAGTTCTCTCACATTTACACATTCTCTTTTACAGCCTCTTGCCAAGGGCTTGGTCCCGCACACACCTATTCACTTGTATATTTCAACACCTCCCCTCAAGTGAATAATCCTAGCATACCTGGACCCTATACCAAGTTTCCCTCTTACTTGATAGTCCGCGACCAGTGCCTAGCACACCTCCCCTAGACCCTATACCAAGTTTCTCTCTCTCTCTCTCTCTCTCTCTCTCTCTCTCTCTCTCTCTCTCTCAGAGATTTTCACATGGCTCTTCACTCTTTGGAGCCTCACATCTTCTCTTGTCTTCAGTCTTCTTGTCGTGGTAGCTTCTCTTCACGCGTCCGTGTCTTTCTCTTCTTTCAGTCTTCTTGTCGTGGTAGCTTCTCTTCACGCGTCCGTGTATTTCTCTTCTTTCAGTCTTCTTGTTGTGGCAGCTTCTCTTCTCGTGTCCATGTCTTCCTTCAATGCTCCCTTTAGCTTTTCTTCTTGGTGTGGATCTTCCTCTTGGAAAGAGATCTTCTTCTTTCATGGCTGGGGCCATGAGCTTGTCTGTCTCAGTTCTTCTTGCTCCATATGTGAGCAACATGTTTAAATGTTTTGTTGACAGTTCCTTTGGGCTTTTGATGTTTATTTGTGTCATTATGCAATGCAAACCCAGATCTATGCGGGAGGTCTTACCTCTAAGGGCAGTGTCTGATCCCATTTTTACACTGATACATAATGCATATAGCATTCATTCTTATGCACTTTTTCAAATGCAACTCTGGCTATGAATAATCTTGAATTTGAGTGTGATTTGCGGGCATTAACCAAGGGTTAAATGCAAAATGATGATTACCACAAATTTATCAACATAATTTTACCAGAAATTACATTAAATCAAGGGTAACCAATTTGTACGGAATGGTTGGAGTATCAAACCAACTCCGAATTGCAATCTGAAGTTATAGGGATCTGTATCAGATACCTAATGGTTAATTTGAACCCTCAATTGCACCAAAATATAGTGATTAGCCTTGATTAATTACTGATTAGCAAATTAATCCTCTGTTTTGTGTGCAGAAAACAGAGTATGCGAGGAGCCCGGATCTGAGGCCTTAGAGTTCAAATGAGCTCAAATCCTTTCAAGGCCATCAATAGCAATTAGTCTAGTAGAGGATTAAGCCAAGAAACACCAGATTTGACCAAACATTGAATGCTTAATCTCTGTTTTACCAAAGTAACCTGCAGATTTGATGAAGAGCTTGGATCTCATTGTAGACTTGATCAAATCAAATTCTAACTTCACCAGCTTATAGAGCATGCTTGAAAACCCCCAGGGCTAAGAGGAATTAGACCCATTTGATCTGGAGCAGCAGCAATGTCGAATTCTCAGAAAAACGGTGCCTCTTCATTCATGATTTTCTTCACCTTGCGTTGGCGGTTTGCGCTTCTGATTGGACTGGCTGGATTGGCTATGTTGAGCTAGAAGGGTTTGGGCAATGGTTGAGCCTACAAGGAGAGGGAGCTCCTCCACTGGCTGGGGGTACATAAAGCTTCTTGAAAATAACTAAAAATTTGATTAATTCCTAATTATCTACTAATCTTAATTAACTAGATAATGGGCTCATAAACTTGATGGATTCTAGGCTTGGCTCTGATACCATGTTAAAATTACAGCAATGTGATGAGCTATGGTGGATCAAATGCTAGAATCAACATCATTAATAAAGTGATTAGATGATAATTAAGACGTGATTAGTGAGCAATTAACTAATAGCTTAATGTAGGCATGGATAATCAAAAACCAGCAAATTCTCATTAGGCCAATGCCTCAATTTATAGAGTTTGCATCCAAGCATCTAATCCCACTGATTTCTCCTTGATTCACTCCACCTCTTTTGCTTGATTCTCTCCACCTCTCCCAGAATATCTCCACCTCTCCACCTCTCCCAGAATATCTCCACACTTCCTAAATCTTCTCATGCTACCCTTTATTCTCTCCCAGTAGATTCTTCTCACCTTTTCACAAGTTCTCTCACATTTACACATTCTCTTTTACAGCCTCTTGCCAAGGGCTTGTTCCCGCACACACCCTATTCACTTGTATATTTCAACACTATTGATGTCAGTCTTAAGGACATCGAGCTTGATGCATGAAGGAATTTCTTGCGAGATATGTAGGAAATGCTAACTGAAGCTCGGGATTTTATTAGGAGTGCTCAGGATGATAGAGTACGATTTTATACTGATAGGGGACGCTCATCTCTATCTTTTGAACCAAGAGCGTTGGTTTATTTTAACGTTCCTAAAGATTCTCAGACTTTGTTAATAGAAAAATTCTCGATTTTATCTCCTAGATATTTTGATTCATTTTCAAGTTATACATCGGATTGGCACAATTGCGTTTGAACTTAAAAATACCTCCACATGTTAGAGTTCATCTAGTCTTTCATATCAATAGATTGAAAGGGAAACTGGGAGGTGAGGATAACACAGTTACTCCTCAAGAACTCGTTGAAGTCGAAGATTTATCCTCTGCTCCACATGAACCTGATAAGGTACTTGAATTCAGGGAAAGGAAACTTTGTAGTTGACTAATCCTTGAGGTTAAATTTAGGTGGAAAGATAGGGAAATAGAGGATTCGACTTGGGAGTCGGTTGATATTGTGTTCAGTGCAGTTCTTCTTCTTTCCATTGCAAGAGTGCAATGTTTTGAGAGAGGGGAAGTATGTTATATGCACATTATGTGTGCATATACTAGGAGGCTAACCCACATTAGGCTTGTGAGCATGGGAGCATGGGAACAAGCTCTAGTGGAGCATGGGTTAGGACTAACCTTAAGGGTTAAGGTTAGGGTCAGGCATCCAAGGGTCATACATGGGAAATGGAGAGTCAAGAGTCACTTGAGGACTCTCTTATATAATAGGGGAAAGGGGCACACTCAAGGGAGGCCTGGGGGCTTGGAGGCTTAGACTATGGTCTCTTGTGTAGAGGTCCATATCTACTCACCTACCATTTCACACTACAGCTACATGCTATTGGATTTGAGTTATACCCCTTGATGGTATGGGAAATCAAGGTAGAGGTATGATGTATTTCATTTATAATTCATGTGTGCATCCCTTGGACTCGAGGGTGGTTGGGTGGATGAGTTTATGCCTGATTTATGCATGTTTATTCATGTTTATGCATAACAATTATCTAGAGAGATCTTAGGGTTTTAACAAATAATGATAATAGAGGTCGACAAGATATGTACCACCATCTCGAAGTGCAGGTGGTGCAAAGTACAACCTCTTTCTAGGGGAAACAACCCCCTGGGTACATTCATGCCGCATGAATTCACTAATACATTCCCATAGTGATATGTCAACATTAGTGTTGCCAAGATGGATAGTTATCGATACCACAAAGATCTTCAGATTGGTACCCTCGGGAAAGCAAGTAGGAGATGTGTCAGATGTATGCAAAGGAGAGGAGACAAACACTGCACCAACTTTGGCCTTCCTCTCTCTCTCTCTCTCTCTCTCTCTCTCTCTCTCTACTATGATGTGCACAATGGTATGATGGATATAACAAGCCATGGAAAACTAAAAGAAAATAAGAGAAAACATCGAACACTATTGTAGGTACATGGATATACCGAGCCATGGAAAACTGAAAGAAAAAGTAAAGAGAAAACATATAACACTAGTGTATGCACATGTAATCGGCAAACAACAGGATCATCTGCCGATTACATGTGCATACACTTGTGTTATATGTTTTCTCTTTACTTATCTCAGTTTTCCATAGCTCAGCATATCCATGTACATACAATACTGTTAGATGTTTTTTTCTTATTTTCTTTCAATTTTCCATGGCTTGTTATATCCATCATACCATTGTATCACTTTTGGTCTCATAGACCCTTTGGATCTTTTGAATATGTTACTCTCTCTCTCTCTCTCTCTCTCTCTCTCCATGTGGCAAAGCAAGGATGGCATGGAGGAGCAAGGATTGAGTAACAAAGAGGCATGCCAAGTGTTTGTATAGCAAGGCCTATCTTAGTAGGAGAAGAGGAGCTCTCTTTTTATTTCTTTAGTACTCGCACAATGAGGTCTCTCTATTTGTGCATTGTAAAAGGGCAGGTGGGGTGCATTGTTTTGAGCTCTATCTCTCTTGTATGAAGGAGGAGGCTAAGTGGCCAACTGAGACAAAGGGGAGGGGAGAGGAAGTTGAGAGAGAGAGAGAGAGAGGGGGGGGAGAGAGAGAGAGAGAGAGAGAGAGAGGGGGGGAGAGAGAGAGGATCCTACCACCACTACCTTACATGCTTGCATGGTTACTCTTAATTTGCTTGTATATACTTAAATGGGCCAAAGGCCATGGAACATGAATAATGGGTGTGGACATAGGGCTAAGGGCCAAGGCCATACTGTAGTGTGTAATGGGGCTCTAGTATAAAAGATAACTATGAGCTTAATCATGTAGCTAAGGGCCAATGCCATGTAAGGGTGGCCATTAATAATGTAGTGTGTAATGGGGCGCTAGTATAAAAGATAACTATGAGCTTAATCATGTAGATAATCACTTTACTAATCAAATATTAATCATCTTCTTACTTCATGATGCAAGCTTCCATGTTGACCTTCTCCCATATGAGATGGTACATGTGGTACTCCATGTAATGAGTGCATCTCCTCTTTCTTGCATTGGTAATAAGAGAGAGAGAGAGAGGGGGGAGGGCGGAGGAGAGGATCCTAGCCACTACCTTGCATGCATGCATGGTTGCTCTTAATTTGTTTATATATACTTATACAGGCCAAAGACCATGGGACATGAATATGGGTGTGAACATAGGGCTAAGAGTCAAGGCCATAAGGGTGGTCATCAATAATATAGTGTGTAATGGGGTTCTAGTATAAAAGATAATTATGAGCTTAATCATGTAGCTAATTACTTTATTAATAAAATATTAATCATCTTCTTGCTTCATGCTAGCTTTCATTGTGACCTTCTCCCATATGAGATGGTATATGTCATACTCCATGTAATGTGTGCATCCCCTCTTTCTTGCATTGGTAATGTGGTACTCCATGTAATGAGTGCATCCCCTCTCTCTTGCATTGATACCAGGTCTTGGCTCTTGATCCTCTCTTTTGTTCAAAAATTTTACAAAACTCAATAATCTCAATAATACATTTTGTAGAGAGAGAGAGGGGGGGAGAGGATCCTACCACCCACTACCCTGCACGCATACATAGTTACTCTTTATTTGTTTGTATATACTTGTATGGGCCAAAGGCCATGGCACATGAATAATGGGTGTGGACATAGGGCTAAGGGCTAAGGCCAAAAGGGTGGTCATCAATAATGTAGTGTGTGTGTAATGGGACTCTAGTATAAAAGACAACTATGAGCTTAATCATGTAATTGATCATTTACTAATCAAAGATTAATCATCTTCTTGCTTCATGCAAGCTTCCATGGTTACCTTCTCCCATATGAGATGGTATATGTGATACTCCATCATGTAATGAGTGCATCCCCTCTTTCTTGCATTGGTAATGTGGTACTCCATGTAATGAGTGCATTGGTAATGTGGTACTCCATGTAATGAGTGCATCCCCTCTCTTGCATTGGTACTAGAGCTTGGATCCTCTCTTTTGTTCAAATTTTTTCACAAAACTCAATAATCTCAATAATACATTTTGCTCAATGATCTTCTTGATGTTTTTCCTTCAAACCCTAGAATCTTATGCGCCTCTTGCTTTGTGAGCTTGGTAGGAGTGTTGAGAGTATTGGTGAGACAACGATGGTAGCATCACTATATTACAATTGTTTGAAGCTCTTTTCACAAAGTTAGTTTGCTTTTATAATGGCCACGTGTAACAAGTCCATGGTTAATGCTATAGGCATGGCGTCTCCTCCATCCCTTTATCAGAGAGCTCATAGGCACAGATGGGTAAGAAGGCATGGACTTGCTCTGTTAGTGGGGGGAAGAGAGAGTAGCATATGATAGCAGCATTTTAGCATTTCTTGGTCTTATTAATCATCATCTTTATCAAGAAAAGATGCAACAATATCGTTTCATTTTAGCGTTTCTTGGTCGTCTTATTAATCATCATTTTCATTAAACAAAGAGGCGATAGACAGTAGGCAACCAATTTTTTTTGGAGGCAATCGTAGGCTTTTCTTGCATAACAACTCATGATCATGGGGAGAGTCTTCATTAGGTATGGTTCAGCCCATAGATGGACCATTTTGAAGGTGTTTTAGGTTTATGAGCAAACCTTGGGGTTTCTTAATCAAGATTTTCCCATTTTTTACAAACCCTAACCATGGTTGATTCTTCCCCTTCTTGATCATTCTGCAAGTATTAGGGAGGGGCTTTTGGCTAGATGCTTCAAGATTATGAAAAAATTCAAGCTTTGGCAAGGGGTTTCAATGTTTTGCATACATAGAAGAGTCTCTAATTGCTAGGGAGGCTTTTCTTGAAGCTATTTTACATCATAGTCTAATCTCTTGAGGCCTTTATGAGGGTTTTTCATTAATCCATGCAAAGAACATTTGTCTTTGTGTGCAAAGAAGTTGCCAATGGCATTGAGAGGAAAATGATTGGATGCAATGGTTGGACTCTTAATGTATTCCTACCAAAAAAATGGATATAGAATTGACATGTTCTCGCAAACAATGATGAAGATTCTCAATGTGACTTGGATGCATTTGGAGACATTTTAGCCGTATTGCAAGTCTTGGTAAGAGACACATGAAATCTTATGATAAAGATGACAAAGTTTGAATCTATTGGTGATGCAATGGCAATCAATGATGGTGAAAAGGGATATTATAAGCATGAGTTCATGCACTTGATGTAAGTAGCTTGACTACATCTTTTAATACCACATTTCATTGTAATCTCTGTTAACTATATCTTTCGTGCCTTGGTATTCGTTTCATAGAGTTTTACCAAGGTGTCCCATGCCTCCTTGGGGGACTTTAACTAGAATCTAGTATGTGGAAGAGGAGTACCCATGGCAGAGGAGTAAGAGGGAGCCATGGGGGAGTGTTTTCATGGATCTTCCTTAACATGAGTGCCTTGGAAAAGTGGTAAGGAGAAGGATTACCTGGAGAGGAGACCATGAAAGTAGCCACACGGTATCGACCTTCTTCTTCATTGGTTAACTTGGCAACATTACTCACTTGGCAAATGAATTAATGTAATTGAATGATGTTACTATGTACTAGAAGATGGTCGACATCGTTGGGGCAGAATAAGCTAAGGGATGATCTTGGTGATGAGTGGATGATGTTACTATGTACTAGAAGATGGTCGACATCTTGATTTATTTAACTATCACTAGACCAAATCTATGTTATATAGGGAGACTAGTTAGTCAGTTTATGCAGAGTCTTAGGAAGACACATATGG
This sequence comes from Cibotium barometz, assembly GCF_041138505.1. Lineage (NCBI taxonomy): Eukaryota > Viridiplantae > Streptophyta > Polypodiopsida > Cyatheales > Cibotiaceae > Cibotium > Cibotium barometz. The sequence continues at coordinate 9,786,062 of NC_141108.1, read as the reverse complement.
ATACTATTAGGAGGATCATGAGATATGTGAAGACCACTTCCCATTATAGTTTATTTTATTAGCATGGAAAGGATGTGATGGTGTATGGTTACGTAGATGTAGATTGGGTAGGCAGTGCTTATGACAAGAGGTCTACTAATGGGTATGCATTTAGCATGGGAAGTGCTACAGTGAGTTGGAGTAGTAAGAAGCAACCCAAAGTTGCTTTATCTAGCATAGAGGAGCAACTATGGTTGCATGTGAAGTGGTATGGCTAAAAAATTTATTTGTTGATTTGGACATCATCATGATGGAAGAGTTGTCATACATTATGATAACACGATGAGTAGTATTTAGTTGGCTAGTAATCCGGTTTATCATGTGAGGACCAAACACATAGATGTCCATTATCTTTCATCAAGGAGAAGGTATTGGGATGGACAGGTTGACATATGTGAAGATAGAAGAGCAAGTTGCACATATCTTTACCAAATCACTTGGTAAAGAGAAGTATGAGTACTTTAGACATAGGCTAGGAGTATATGAGATCCATGGACATGGTGAGCTTGAGGGGGAGTGTTAAGAATGCAAGCATCGACACTTGGATATAGCATTAGATTTATAGAAAATATTCTAGAAATGTATGCGGACAATAATGGCCATGCCCAACTGGCTAAGTGTGTGTGGACATTAGTACACTAGGGTTTATTTGATGTGAACCTAGATCATTTTAGTAATGTGCTGATTTTGGTGAAGGAGAATGAAACTAGCTATGGAATTTCTCTACATTGTGTGAGATGGATTAATGAGATTAATTAGGGCTTATGTGTATCTCTTATGTCTCTCCTATTATTTTTTCACCTCATGGAAGCATTTGCATGTCGTCCACTCCATCTTTTCCTTAGTATATCCATCTGAGTGCATCATTGGATGGGGTACAATGGTGTGCAAAAGCTTGGTCCATGATATAAGCCATCACTTAGCTAGACATTAATGGAAAGGCCCAAAATATTTTGCTCCACCACACTCATTCTGCACCCATCATATTCACTATGAACTCTATATTTTCCACACCTCCTCGTGCATGAAAGCACTCAATTACCCTTCCTTATATTAGGGAATAACTCTATGCAAAGGTAGAAAAATTGTATGTTTCACCTAGCCATGCATGTTCCTTCACCTAGCCATGCATGTTCCTTCACCTAGCCATGCATGTTCCTTCACTAAGACACACACGTTCCTTCACCTAGCCATACATGCTCCTTCACCTAGCGCCACACGTTCCTTTACCTAGCTTTACATGTTGTAGGGTCCCTCCCTCTTCAAAACTAATGACATTAGTCACTTTCTTTTATTGCTTATGTTGTAAAAATTGGACTTATGAATTTTACCCAAGTAAGATGTCAGAAAAATTCTTCAGATGTGTATTATAAAGAGATACAATACAACTTTTTTTATATTTTGACTCATAGATAGATAATAATAGATATTTTATAAATTTTACAGGGTAATGGTGTAGTAAATACTAGATAAAAAATGTTGGGGTAAAGAGTTAGAAAAATTATTAAGTAAGACACTTGCATTGTTTAATTTTCCCTACTTGTTGTATTCTCTTGTGAATGATGAGAATGAATGGAATCAATGCTATTTAAGTTTTTGAATTTGTGTCCATGCGAGTTCTTAAGCTGTGTTACCCCCTTCGGCTTGGTAACCAAATTCTAGGATCCCAGAAAAGGCAACCCACGCATACCAACTGGTCATGGACCCAAGGGTAGGTGGGTCAGGGCCTCATTGTAGTGGTACCGGAGCAGATCCGTCATAATGATATTTCTTAGAATAGAATAGTAAAGCTAAGAATGTTAATTGTTACCTTTCAGGAATCACTCTGGTGGTATTAGAGCACACCCATGGTAATGTTATTTCTTAGAAGAGAATGGTGAAGCTAAGAATATTAATTGTTATCTTGTAGGAATCATGGTTGAAAGACTAAGTGATGTCTTTTGAAGGTCTTTACAATGAGTGTAAATGACTTACAAGTAAGGGATTGCATCGATAATGTTTGGTGGGTCTTGGAGCATGAAGAAAAGATATTGGGGGATAGTGGGTGGGCTAGTTGGACTTGTATATGGTATGACCAGTATTATCTTTGTATTGTTAAGGTTCCCCACTGGGAATATAGCATTGCTTGTTTAGAACATTACTATCTGTCATGAACTAGATGAGATTGGACTCGTAGATTATTACTAGGTTTTAAATATTGACAATGCCTCAGAGAATGATGTGTTTTATAGAGAAATTTTTGAGCTCAAATATCTCCTAGACTATGTGGTCTTGAGGACTTCAAGAGAGACTTGGGAAGGGTATTCTTGTATATAAATAAGCTTTCTAAGATCTTTTTTTGGGTGATGTAAATACTTTACCTGTATAAAGGTTTTACTTGACATAAATTTTTTTTTCAAAGATATTAAATTAGCTAAAGACTTTTGTACTCTTTTTTTTTTCCTTGAATCATGCCTCGCCAAGCTAGTGGAGTTATCCAAGGTGTCGTACATGATGACCTCTGAGATCTCTTGTCTGCTGGTGTGCCCAACCTGGGGCATTCTCAAGTGAAGGCTCCAATGCAAGGGAGACTGACGAGTGGATAGGAGAGACCTTAGGTGAGTGGAGAGGAGAGACCTTGGGTGAGTGAATTTACTCCATGGAAGATTATTTTCCCATGGCTATTTATAATGAAAATAACAAATCAATCATGGCTTGCCTAAAAGCTGTGGACTATTGGTGGAAGTCTACCAAATTAAGGCCATTTTTAAAGAAAGATATTGCCATGCCAACTTTAAGTTAAAGAAGATGAATGCTTTCCTTGAATCTCAAAGAAGAGGTAGACCTCTGGATGTGTATAATTCACTAGCCTTCTGGCTAACCTCCATCTCAGATTATGTTCTCCACACTAAGGCCAAGGAAGAAACCATGCAGAGCCAAGGTAAGGTTGTCAGGGAAAGTCAGGCCTCAAACTACTCTTACCCTTGAATAGAAAGCATCCACCTCCTCCTAGAAGTGAGCAATCGGATGTTAGTCCCTCAATTTAAGATATAAAGTACCCCTCCCTCTTTTTTAAATCTTACTCCTCCTGAACTTCTTCAAGGAGGGCAAAGGAGGAGAACTAATGCTATAAGTGTTTTGATAAGTTTTAATCCCATTTTGGATTAACAAATATGCTCCTCCATTTGAGGACATTAATAAGTGTCATGTAAAAGCACTATAAAAGTTGTACATTATGAGATATTGGCCACCCAAGGCCTTAGTTAAGTAAGTTTTGTGCAACGTGTGAATAAGGGCCAATTGTATATACGTAATTTTTCTCATTAATGAATGGACACAATCCCCATTTGTGCTATGAGAGTTCTTGCTTTTGTCTTGAGAGAGAGATTGAAAGAGAGTACTCTAGCACATGTGCCTTCTCTATACTTGTATGTTTGTATGCTTGTATGGAGGAGTGAAAGAGAGTGATTTCCTTGTGTGGTGGTGTGAGTGACTCTACAGTGATAACTTAGAGGATTGGAGCTTCTCAAGTGAGCTTGGAGACCTCAAGGGACACGAGCTCAAAGCATTGGTAAGTGCCCTATGACAATTGTGTTCTATTACTCTTTTCAAAAGTGAATGCATTGAGTTCCTTCTGGGAGGTGTGGTAGCCCATAACATTTTTGGCACTGTTTCCAGGGGAAACACCTTTGTTTCTTCCATCCTCTTTGAGTTTCCACTCCCATTACATAAGTTTCACATTGCCTTTGCATTCTGGTAGTGCATTGTGTATGGAATGAATGGATAAGATTTGAGTGGAAGTGAAAAGTTGTGAGAAATTGGTTGTTTTTGTTGTGTGGTTGTGTATTGGAGTGACCTTGGAGGAAAGCTCCACTATTTTTTCCTTTCAATTTTGATGTTTGTATCACCAGAATCGTGAATGAATAGGGTGATACTCTATTTTTCTTTCCTTGAGAAAATCTATAAAAATTGTAAAAATAAGGAGCCATTGGTTGTGTCTTGAACTCGTATTACATTCTTTATGCGTGGCACAATCATTTTGGAAGCATCTACATAGTATTTTACACCCAAACTCCTCTCTGTTGACACGAGAATTCTCCACGTGAAGTTGCAGGAAAACAATTCACGACGTGAACTACTCCTTGTAATATCACGGCATGAAACGCTCCCGAAATCATCACCGCAAATCACGAGATTATCTTGCTAAAAATAGGTCATCTTATCCTGACACCTTGACACCACAGGTCTGACAAAAGTGTAATCCATGAAATAGCCAAAAAATGCTTCACGATGTGAAACATTAAATAGTTCACGACATGAATGATTTACATTTCACGGCGTGAACTGTTTTAGTGCATCTCACGGCATGAACGAATTACATTTCATGGTGTGAACTAGATAGGCGCTCATGATGTGAATGGTTTCCATTTCGCGATGTAAACTATTTTGGTAGTTTCATGACTTAACCAGATCTAGCTCACAAACCTAGTATTGTCAGATTAAGGTTAAGGAAGTGCTTGAGACCAATAAAATTTATAACAAGGTAACGAGGATTTTTGAGTCCGAAGTATGAAAGTACATAAATTTGTTCACGACGTGAACGGTTCTCTGACTTTTCATGCTATGAATTGTTCTCTGCATTCTCACGGCCTTAGAAACAAAATCGATAGTATCTTACCATAATTTAATTGGGGTATCAAATTAGCTTATCAAATCATATTTACATGCACTTGAGGTCTAGAAAGCTCATCGAAAATTACCTCACTCTTGATGATAGTGCATATCACCCAAGATCTTCCTATCAATAGAGTGTTGGTTCAAGCTACTCAATGAGCACTCAATTAAGTGTCTTAAAGGAATCTAACCACCGTCGAGAGAGACTAGTAGTGAAGAATCCATGGAAGAAGTGCTGCGATACTCTGGGTTTCGGGAAGAGGAGAAACCACCCTACCCTACCAAATCCAGTGGTATCATTGATATAGGCCAGGGATATTTTTGTCTCCAAACCAGCAACGATGAGGAGGCACAATCTATGAGCACAGTGATGGCACGATCTATGAGCACAGTGATGGCACGGAAGTGGTAAAGCTGTTTACGCCCTTATAGGGTGCCACACTTCCACACACGCATATAAACACACCAGAACACCAGACCCAAGTTGCATGAACAAGATTTATATTTTAGAATAGATCCTTAACTTTATAGAATTGCATATTTCAAACACCAGCCCCACTGCTAATCAACAGAAAGCAACACCCCTGGCCTGAAACTCCAGGAGATAGAAATCCACAAAAAACCACACACACACCCTTTCTCTTTGGCCCTCTGTGCTGATCCTCTGCCAGCCACTTCTTCACTTCCTCTTGCAGCTTATCTGCAGTGCTTCCGGCCCCACCAGCCTTTGCACTTCACTTGTCCACACCTCTCCTAACCCAACTCTTCACAGCAGCTTCCCAGCAGTCACCGTTCCTTTGTCTTGCATCCAGCTGCGGCCTACACCAATTGTTCGTAGGCCACTTTTGATTATTAAAGTGTTATTTTCATCATAAATAATATTTATGCATAAATGGATGCATAAAAGAAATTCTTTTATATTAAAAGAGTGATTTTCATCATAAATGATTTGTATGCATAAAAGATAATTTTTATATTAAAAGTGTGATTTTCATCATAAATGATTTTTATGCATAAATGGATGCATAAAAGAAATTCTTTTATATTAAAAGAGTTATTTTCATCATAAATGATTTGTATGCATAAACATATGCATAAAAGATTTTTTTATATTAAAAGTGTGACTTTCATCATAAATGGATTTTATGCATAAATTAGATGCATAAGAGAAATTCTTTTATTCTAAAAGTGTAATTCCTACTAAATTGGATTTATGCATGGATAGATGCATAAAGAATTTATTTTAATCCAAAAGTGTCATTCTCATCAATTTTGATTTTATGCATAGAAAGATATATAAAGAATTTTTTTAAATTCAAAAGAGTTATTTTCATAAATTTTAATTTTATGCATAGAAAGATGCATAAAGAAATCTATTTTTATTTCAAAAGAGTTATTTTCATCAATTTTATTTTTATGTATAAATAAATGCATAAAGATTTTTTTTAATTCAAAAGAGTTATTTTCATCAATTTTGATTTTATGCATAGAAAGATGCATAAAGAAAACTATTTTTATTTCAAAAGAGTTATTTTCATCAATTTTGCTTTTATGCATAAAGAATTTTATTTTTAATTCAAAAAAGTTATTTTCATCAATTTTGATTTTAAGCATAGAAAGATGCATAAAAGATTTTTTTTAAAATTTTGAAAGTATTATTTTCATTGAAATTGAATTTATGCATAAAAGATTTATTTTTATTTTGAAAGTGTTATTCTCATTAAAAATGAAATTTATGCATAGTAAAATGCATAAAAGATTTATTTTTCTTTTGAAAGTGTTATTCTCATTAAAATGGAATTCATGTATAGTAAAATGCATAAAAGGTTTATTTTTAATTCGAAAATGTTATTTTTCTTAAAATTTAATTTATGCCCAAATAGATGCATAAAAGGATTTTTATAAAAGTGTTATTCCTACTAAAGTTATCTTTATGCCTAATTAGATGCGTAAAGAATCTTTATATCAAAAAATTAGAATTCTCTTACATTCTAATGGATGTGATGTCCTGTGAATTAGGATGTGAATGAATGATGGCATGTGAATCGGATGTGAATGGATGATGTGGTTTGATGTGTGAATGATGTAGGTTAATGTAGATTGATGTATGGATGATGTGGTTTGATGTGTGAATGATGTGGGTTGATGTAGATGGATGAATATGAATGTAGATGTGGATGTATGAACGTGAATGGGGATGTGTGGATGTATGAATGTAGATGTGGATGTGGATGTGGATGTATGAATGTGAATGGGGATGTGGATGTATGAATGTGGATGTGGATATGGATGTATGAATGTAGATGTGAAAATGGATGCATGGATGTGAATGTGGATGTGGAAATAGATGTATGGATATGGATGTGGATGTGGATGTGTATGAATGTGGATGTGGATATGGATGTATGAATGTAGATGTGAAAATGGATATATGGATGTGAATGTGGATGTGAAAATGGATGTATGAATGTGGATGTGGATGTATGAATGTGGATGTGGATGTGGATGTGGATGTATGGATGTGGATATGGATGTGTATGTATGAATGCGGATGTGGAAGTGGATGTATGGATGTGGATGTACGAATGTGGTTGTGTATGTAGAATAATGAATGCGAATGTGTATGTGAAATGATGTGACATCGATATGAGTGAATGGATGAGATGTGATGACATGTGAATTGGGATGTGAATAAATGATATGTGATGTGAATGAATCTGAGGTGATGAGATGAAAAATGATGTGATTGGATGACAATGAGTACACATATGAATGGAATGTGGAATAAGTAATGTGGACTGATGAGGGATAATGTGGAAAGACGAGAGTTCATTATAAAAACTGTAATTGTGACCTGTTTGTAAATGACTGTTTTATGTCAAGAATGCTGGGGAAGCATTTTGACCGTCTTAAGGTCATGGAGACCTAACTGATAAAGTTGCAATAGTTGACGGAGAGTAAATGGAGGATATCTCGCGTAGCATGGTCTCGGCCGAGGTCTTGACCAGCCTCAGTTCGATTTAAATGGTGAGCTTCCGATACGGTGGATGAGGGACCAAGGAAGCGGCCTATGAGTGAAGCGTTAGGTGACCTGCGAAGGATCCTAGAGGGTGCTGACCATGCGCTGCTCGGGCTGTGAGTCTCCGAAGATATCCACACGTGCGTCGTGGAAGATATTGAATCAAGGAGTAAGAGTTGTTTTCTAAAATCGGGCATGGATCTGGTTGATTGACCTTGCTGGTCCTCAACGGATGAGTCCATGACTCTTTTATATAGATCTGTTGGTTGATCTTGCTGATCTTCCATGGAGATTCCATTTTGTTATGTGAATATATTGCCGGTTACTATGAGCTAGGAACTATCAAAAAGGCCCCTGTGTGTGAACAGGTGGTGAGCGTTCTGGTTGCCAATGATGCCATAAGTACACCGATGAAGGAATAAGGATTCAACCAGAGATTTTGAGGATTGTGATCAGCAACACAATGGTTTCATTAAAGGATTGTTTTAAAGATAGCTGATGCTAAGAAAAAAGGCAATTTCATATTGGGTGTGTAAGTGGTGTGACTAGTTTTATGTTTGCATGAACATCCAGCTAGGGGGCCTGGGAACTCTTTTCCCTGGTACCCGGGACAAAACTAACCAAATTCCTAATTGGATCCCATCACTATAGTGGTTGGGTGGTTGGCTAACCCATGGGACTGGATGGGGTTAGGCTGGACTGATGGATCCGTAAATCGAAACTCAATTTCTGTTTAGTTCAATAGATGAAGTAAATTCCGGACAAAAATTGTTCTATGAAAAAGAATCAACGGTTGTGCCTCTCAATGAGGAAAAAAGCGTTGGTCTCTATGATCCAAGTATAGTCTTTTTCCTGATCTGACTAAGGGACTTACGGGTTCGGTCAGATGAGCTCAGTTAGTTAAGGCTTTTGACTACGTTAGGGAAAAGTTATCCTGGTGGAATCGCCCGTGCTTTCCGGGCAAAGGAAGTTTTTCCAGGTTCAGTTTTGGAAAAACCAATGGATTAGTCTCTTGTCCGGATATCCGTGGGGATGAGGCCCTGAGTGTGGGACCCTGCCCTGTGCAAGAAGTGCTACTTCCGCTGCTAGCACCCTTGAATTTGTTGCATGGTGGGGACAGGGATCTTACAGTTTGTATCAGAGCTATTTGGCTAATGAAAATCAACCGAGAAGCCAAATATGTCAAAATTTTATCAAGAAGCACTAAAAGGTTGTAATAATGTGATAAAATTCATACAATTTGATATTCAAAGTGAAATTTGTAAATTGGTAATTGGGACTTCAGATGGAAGTACCGCAATTGTATGGAATCCTTGACTTGCTTGAGGCCTAGACATGATGGTATTTACCTTATAGTTCCAAGAACCATGACTACCCGTATATACCGAGGGTATAACTGTAGCTCTTTACTGGCAGTATATACGAGTAAATCTAAGACTTGAAATTATAAGTATTAATACTATCTAGATGATGAATTTGAATGTGGTTGATATGATTTTAAATTCTGATTGAGAACTGATGAGTTGATTTGGATTCTGATTGAAAAATAATGATCCCTGAAATTTGGTTAAAATGTAATAAGCTGAGCAAAACCACAATGAGGATGAATGGGACGAGTCCCTGTGATGATGTTCATAACTGGAATGACGTTAATGACTTCAACAAATCACTATGAGGTGCTGGGCAGATTACTACTGTTAACCAGTGGATCAAGTTAAGGGATGATAAATTAAAAATCTGAAAAATTGAAATCCCCAATGGAGGACTGTTCAGATGGAAAAATTAAGTCTGATGGACCATTATTGTGTTAAAGATATGAATGAGATATTCTAAATGAATTGTTATCTGATAATGCGTTCTATATGAATATTTTTACCCCATGATTATGTGGGGAGCCGACCTATTTAAAGAACCCCAAAATCAGTTGAATCAAAAATCGGATTGAATCATAAATAAAGAAACTTAACAAAAAATTTCGTATTGATAGGAACATGGATCAAGGTCGCCGTGGTAGAAATGTTAACCCCCAACTTGATGAAGAAGAGCTTGACCTGGATGTTCGTAAAACTCTTCATAGTTCACAGCTTGGTCCCTTCAAGGGTGAAGGGGAACAGTTAGGTGAAGTTGTAGAAAAATGGATTGAGGCCATGGAGGAATATTTTGATGTAACTGGCTACAATGAGAGAAGCAAGATGGCTCTCGCTAGGTTAAAGATTGTGGAAACGGCCAGGGTTGTGTGGAGGAATCACTGCAAGACAAACCGTCTCGACCAAAATACCCAAACCTGGACCGATCTCAAGGCTTACCTCAGAAAGAGGTTTTGTCCCCCAGGCTTTCTTGAAACTAAGATGAATGAGTTCTTGGAACTAAAGCAGGAAAACCGGACAATTGAAGAGTATCATCAGGCTTTTGCCCTTCTCCTTAAATATTCCCCTCAATTGGATGAAGAGCAGCTGATGGTGGCCAGGTTCATTCGGGGAATGAACGAGCCATTGGATACTTTAGTCAAGAATGCCAAACCTATCTCAATGGCCGAAGCAGTAAGAATGGCGAAGGATTTCGCCAAAGCCTTTGATGTCAAAGTCTCGCCAAAGCCAGCACCATCACCTTTCAAAAGGTTTTTATTCCCAGAAGGTGATTCCAACCTTCCTCCACCTAAGAGATATCAGGGTCAAACCCAAGATATGGGAAGTTCCAGAATGGAAGAAATGTCCTTTTCCCAAAACTCAATCCCCTGGATTTCAGCTTCAGAAGTTCCACCCTTGAACAAGAGAGTGAAATGCTATAACTATCAAGGATTTGGACATCGCAGTATGGATTGCCCAACAACTCCTTTTGGATCAAGGTTTTCAGCGATCAAGATTCCAGACTCCAGCCCCTTCCTTCCAGAGTAATCAGGATTCTATCCCCGCCAAAATCAGGGAAATCCCAGAGGTAGACCCTCTATCCAACCTGCAGTTTCAATCCAAAGTAATGCAAGACCTCCACCTTAGAATAGGGGAAGTCAAAGAGAGTTGTTCCCAAATCGGCCGTCCACTTCCAAGGCAGTAACGCTGGAAGTGATTGAAGAAGAAGAAGATGATGAAAGAGATCATACTCCACCTGCGACATGAGGACATCTCGTGTTTTTTAAGTGGGGTAGAATGTAAGATTCCTCCCCCAGCCCCTCATGATGTCCAAATTCTCCCCCTGTAATCAAATCCCTCTTCAGAAATATAAAAGATCTTGTTTCTACCAGTTTTGGCCTAGAGAGAGAAAATCTTCTAGAGAGTGGTAATTCAGTTTTTAAATATTTTTGGATGGAAAAATATCTCTTCTTATTAAAATAAGTTTTCCTAAAACAGAAGTTCAAAAAGATTTTCAGAAGGTGCATTAGAAATCAAGTACAATCTGTTCAAGAGGCCTTATCTCCTAGGGGTCAAGATTTTTTTTGAAATTTTAAATTAAGGTTCCTATAGACCAATAAGATTCATCCAAATGTAGGGAGAAGATAAATGAAATAATAAAAGGAAAATCCCCCAAAAATGAGTAAATACTCACATAAGATGAAGAGTTGACTAAGGACAAGGTTAATAGTTAAAAAAGAGAGATATTTACAAGAAATGATGCATTTTTGACACCTCAGTATGGGGGGATTCCCCTCATGAAGGAGACACCTATTTCACATGTGTGGGAGAGTTTTAAACTCCCAAATAATGAGACATTTTTATCTCTCCTCTCTCCTATTTCAACTAGATCCAAAAAGTGGACTAAACTGACCCAAAAATGGTCAAAAATTGACCAAACTGATCTGGAAAATTCTAGAATCAGTTGGCTTGGTTAGAAGCTCACTTTTTCCTATAAATAGAAGACTCCCCTTTGTTGAAGCTTAATAGTGTTTTTGCACTGTTACCCTACTTCTCTCCCAAGAGCCAAAAACTGTGAATTTACTTATAATTCATTAGTTTTTGACCTTCCCTCTTCTAAAGATTGGTGGCCACTCTTGTTTCAAAAACAAGAGTAGATCCCTCAAACCATCAAGCCAAAGGAAAGCTCTCAAATTCTCTTTGTAAGTTGGAGATTCTCCTCTTTTCTATTTCATTTTATGGTTTTTATGATTTTTGTCTTCTCTAATATGAATATGAAGTTATGCCTCATTGAAAAAAGGCATTCCCCTCTCTTCTTTAGTAAATCCAACCATTATTTATCCTAGATGAATGATTAATGGATAAAATCAAGCTTTTCATAATGTTTCTCTTTGATAAGTAGAAAATGTTTACATAAGAAAGATTTAAATACTCTTGGTGAATTTCTAATTAATTTTAGAGAGTTAAAATTTAAAAAATGGTCAGCCATACAAAGGAGGTTATGGCAAAATTTTCTAAAATTGTGAAAAATAAGTTTTACTTTTTTTTTTCAAAAGAGTAATTCCCATCGTATATGTATTCTTAAAGTGTTATTTTTCATCCTAGGTATAGAAAAATGCATACTAAAAATATTTTATTAAAAAAGTGTTACTTTCTTTAGAATTAAATTCTATGCATAGAAGGAAGCATATTGAAATTGTTATTTTGATTATAAAAGTGTTATTTTCATCATAAATGATTTTTATGCATAAATGGATGCATAAAAGAAATTTTTTTATATTAAAAGAGTGATTTTCATCATAAATGATTTGTATGCATAAATATATGCATAAAAGATAATTTTTATATTAAAAGTGTGATTTTCATAATGATTTTTATGCATAAATGGATGCATAAAAGAAATTCTTTTATATTAAAAGAGTGATTTTCATCATAAATGATTTGTATGCATAAAAGATTTTTTTATAATAAAAGTGTGATTTTCATCATAAATGGATTTTATGCATAAATTAGATGCATAAGAGAAATTCTTTTATTCTAAAAGTGTAATTCCTACTAAATTGGATTTATGCATGGATAGATGCTTGCATAAAGAAATTATTTTAATCCAAAAGTGTTATTCTCATCAATTTTGATTTTATGCATAGAAAGATGCATAAAAAATCTATTTTTAATTCAAAAGAGTTATTTTCATCAATTTTGATTTTATGCATAGAAAGATGCATAAAGAAATCTGTTTTTATTTCAAAACAGTTATTTTCATCAATTTTGTTTTTATACATAAATAAATGCATAAAGAAATTTATTTTTAATTCAAAAGAGTTATTTTCATTAATTTTGATTTTATGCATAGAAAGATGCATAAAGAAAACTATTTTTATTTCAAAAGAGTTATTTTCATCAATTTTGTTTTTATGCATAAATAAATGCATAAAGAATTTTATTTTTAATTCAAAAGAGTTATTTTCATCCATTTTGATTTTAAGCATAGAAAGATGCATAAAAGATTTTTTTTATTTCAAAAGTATTATTTTCATTGAAATTGAATTTATGCATAGATAGATGCATAAAAGATTTATTTTTATTTTGAAAGTGTTATTCTCATTAAAAATTAAAATTTATGCATAGTAAAATGCATAAAAGATTTATTTTTATTTTGAAAGTGTTATTCTCATTAAAATGGAATTTATGCATAGTAAAATGCATAAAAGGTTTATTTTTAATTCAAAAGTGTTATTTTCCTTAAAATTGAATTTATGCCTAAATAGATGCATAAAAGGATTTTTATAAAAGTGTTATTCCTACTAAAGTTGTCTTTATGCCTAATTAGATGCATAAAGAATCTTTATATCAAAAAATTAGAATTCTCTTACATTCTATAAATAGATGTGATGAGATGTGATGTGATAGGAATCAAATAGATGTAAATGGATGGATGGAAGTTTTATGAATCAGATAAATAAAAATGGATGAATGGATGTGATGTCCTATGAATTAGGATGTGAATGAATGACGGCATGTGAATCGAATGTGAATGGATGATGTGGTTTGATGTGTGAATGATGTAGGTTAATGTAGATTGATGTATGGATGATGTGGTTTGATGTGTGAATGATATGGGTTAATGTAGATGGATGAATGTGGATGTGGATGTGGATGTGGATGTATGAATGTAAGGTTCTCCCCTTCCACAAATAGGGGAAACACTTAAGATAGTCCGCTAAGTCTTATCTTAGAGAAAATTTCCTACTCATCGACACCTTGACCATACAGAGATTCAAGGATACGATTCATAGGTAAGACCTAGTTCTATCCCGTAGGGGGAGCGTGGTCTTCTAAAATCAAATCACCCATAGGGTAATTGATCACATAAATTGGGCAATTACAAGACTTGATTTCTAGAGGCAACGCTTTTTTCCTCATCCATGCAAGGCACAGCCGCTGGCCTAGTCTTCTAGAATAGAGTTGCCCGAGAACCTATTTATCTAGCGTAGGGCTTTCACTTAATCTGTTGGAAAGCTACCCGACTAATCGAGTCCACCCGTCCGTAGGATGGTGCCGTCGGGGCATTCCATCCTCCCACTTTTCACCCTACTCACGCGTCAATTTGTTTTCTAATTAATCCTACCACACTGTTTGACATAAATAAACATGTTCCTTAATTAAGACCCTTTTCACAAGGTTTGTTAAAACAGCCTTTTTCTACAATACAATCATACCAAAGACAAGATTTATAAAAACAAAGTTTAAACATGAATCAATTTTATACAAGCCAAACCGGCTCTCTTATTCTTTTCCTTTATACCGCCGATGATCTAGAATTCGGCCTTCCAGCCTCTACATGCTGGGCAAAACCCTACGGGACCATATACCTCATCGTCGGCCCCGCTGGCGAGGACTCAAGCCGGCCTGTCGCCCTCTCAGGCTCCATCGCTTGATCCTCCCACCCCTCAGAGGGATGTCTGCGCACTAGGGTGGGCTAATTCACCGCACTAGCCTGGGCCCTCAGAACTAGGCAGCATCATCACAATCACTTGCCTCAATCGGCAAACCTCATTCTCCCAATGGTATGAGGGATAGCATGGGCCAACTCCGGGCCTTACTAACGTCTCCGCCATCCGGCTACACAAGCACAAGAACGGGGCAGCGTCAAGGCAGAGAGAAGTTGTACCTATACCTTAATTTAACCAAGATAACAATCCATTTACTCACTAAACCATATGACTAGGATCCATGTCACCTTCTTTAAGAAAACAATCTTTTTCACAAAGATTTTAGCATTTCAACTTGAGATTGCGATAAGACATTCTTTATCTTTCCTCAATTAACCTCATCAAATCTCATCCACTCGCATTTACGCATACATCTCATCTCATCACATTCATTAACATCTATCTAGTTTACATCACATCCATTCACATTCCATACCATTCATTCTCATCTCGATTCACATGCCATCACATTCATTCATATCCCTTATCATTCATTCACATCCCGATTCATAGGTTATCACATTTATTTACATCCCTTATCATTTATTCACATCCTGATTCACATGCTAACACATTCATTCACATCCCATATCATTCATTCACATCCTTTATCATTCATATCTATCCAATTTACATCACATCGTATGTACTTAATAAGACACCCAGAGCAGCCATACACGGAAGTACGCCAGAGATGCGGCTTACAGGTTTTAGGCCAGACATTGGACATCTCAAAGTGTTTGGTTGCATAGCTTATGTACATGTGCCTGATGACAAGAGAAGGAGGAAGTTGGATCCTAAGGCAGAAAAGTGTGTGTTTGTTTGGTATGCACGGGATTGGAAGGCATATAAATGTTACAATCCACAAACTAGGCAAGTGGTTATCTCACGAGATGTGGTGTTTAATGAACTTGCTAGTTGGTACAAGGCAAAGGATTGATTCCATTGATGCTGATGTGCATGTGAACTTGCCACAAGCAAGTTCTATTTCTATGTCTGGGCCAGCAGAGTCTGAGAGTAGCACTATACGTCCATGGTCAGGACGCTTGTTGAGACATGAGAGTGTGAGCATTGGGAGTAGTGCTGTGGATAAAGGGAAAAAGAAGGTTGAAGGAATTGGCATTAAAGGTTATGAGTCGTCAAGTTCAAAAAGTTTGGATGAGGAACTTGGCATACCAGTTTTACGCACACCTGGTGCAAGGCAGGATAGATATGTGCCTCCACATGCTAGAGTAACAGGTGTTCAGAGTGATCCGCATGCATTGCGGAGATCCCAAAGGGTCAGGTATCCAGCTGACAGGTTGACATATCGTGACATTGCTATGCATTACGCATATATGACCTCTTTGTTGGTGAAGCATGTGAAACCTAAATGCTATACAGAAGCTATTGGGAAGCATGTATGGGAGAAGGCAATGGATGTTGAGATGGACCCATTGGTTCATAATGAAACATGGGATTTGGTTGCCTTACCACAAGGCAAAAATGTCATTGGTTGCAAATGGGTTTATAAGTTGAAATGCAAATCAGATGGTTCCATTGAGTGACATAAAGCGTGATTAGTAGCTAAGGGTTATGCACAAACCCAAGGCTTGGACTATGATGAAACATTTAGTCCAGTTGTTGCAAAGATGGGAACAGTGAGAGTAGTCATTTGCTATGGGTGCAGCAAATGGTTGGGAAATGCATCAAATGGATGTGAAAAATGCATTTCTAAATGGTGATCAACAAGAGGAAGTTTATATAGCATAGTCAGAAGGATATGTACACCCGAGGTATCCCACTCATGTATGCAGATTAAAGAAAGCATTATATGGTTTGAAGCAAGTACCTCGTGCTTGGAGTGATAAGATAAGTCGATATCTTATCTCCCTTGGATTTCAGGTTTCTTCAGTAGATTCTTCACTCGATGTGAAGAAAACAGATCATAGGATTGTCTTACTTGTCATCTATGTAGATGACTTGATTGTCACAGGAGATCATGCTACAGATGTTATGCATGTCAAGAAGGCATTGAGTGGACAGTTTTACATGAAAGACTTGGGTGAATTGAGATATTTTCTTGGGATTGAAGTGATCAAAGACCATGCAGGTACATGGTTAGTGCAACGCCAATATGCATTGAATATGTTGGCAAAATATGGGATGACAAGGTGTAAGCCAATCAGTACACCTTTGGAGCAGAATGTAAAGTTGCGGGGGCTGATTTTGGTGAAGAGTTGGATGATCCATCTATGTATAGAAAGATGATTCGCAGTCTTATTTACATGACTATCACACGCCCAGATCTCAGTTATACTGTGGGGCTAGTAAGGCAATTTCTGCAGAGCCCCAGAAAACCTCATTTGGATGTAGTGAGATGCATTATGCGAGCGATATGTAAAGACCACTGCACATTATGGTCTTCTTTATGAGCATGGTAAAGGCTTGGATGTACATGGCTACACAGACGCAGATTGGGCAGGTAGCTCATATGACATGAGGCCTACTAGTGGTTATGCCTTTACATTTGGAAGTGCAGTGGTGAGTTGGAGTAGCAAGAAGCAACCTACTATTGTTTTATCTAGTATAGAGGCTGAATACAGGGGTGCAACCATAGCTACATGTGAAGGAGTATGGCTAAAAAGTCTCTTGGCTGATTTGGGTGAGCCTATTGATGGCAAGGTTGTCATTCATTGTGACAACATGAGCAGCATACAGTTGGCCAAGAATCAAGTTTTTCATGCGTGGACCAAACACATAGAGGTCCACTATCATTTTGTCAGAGAGAAAGTGTTGGAAGGTACAGTGGATTTGTAGTATGTGAAGACTGAAGAGTAGGTGGCCGACATCTTTACAAAGCCACTTAGCAGCAGGGAGAAGTTTGAGTACTTCCATACTATGTTGGGAGTATGTGGGATGAGCTTGAGGGGGAGTGTTGAGAGCTTTGATAGCCCAAGCTCATCTACATCTTCATCTATGGTAGTACATCATGAGCTTGAGAGGGGCTATTGAGTTTCAAGCTCGATGTCAGCTTGTGCCAGTTACACTATGTGCTAACATGTTAGGTAGCAGCATGTGTGAGACATAAATGATCGCATCCAGCTGGTCATAGTGTGTGGACATTAGCTAGGGTTAGCAATGTGTGGATCCATTCATTCACATTTATCTGATTCACATCACATCCATCCATCCATTCATTCACATTTATCTGATTCACATCACATCCATCCATCCATTCATTCACATTTATCTGATTCACATCACATCTATCCATCCATTCATTCACATTTATCTGATTCACATCACATCTATCCATCCATTCATTCACATTTAACATCACATCTATCCATCCATTCATTCACATTTATCTGATTCACATCACACCTATCCATCCATTCATTCTTTTATAAAAATCAACTTCTGTGAAAATAACACTTTTATAAAAATCCTTTTATACATCTATTTATGCATAAATTCAATTTTAAGGAAAATAACACTTTCGAAATAAAAATAAATTCCTTTATGCATCTTTCTATGCATAAAATCAAAATCAATGAGAATAACTCTTTTGAAATAAGAATCAATTCCTTTATGCATCTTTCTATGCATAAAATCAAAATCAATGAGAATAACTCTTTTGAAATAAGAATAAATTCCTTTATGCATCTTTCTATGTATAAAATCAAAATCAATGAGAATAACTCTTTTGAAATAAGAATCAATTCCTTTATGCATCTTTCTATGCATAGAAATTGATTCTAATGAAAATCATGCTTTTATAATAAAAAAAATATCCAATATGCATCTTTCTATGCATAGAAATTAATTCTAATGAAAATAACGCTTTCACAATAAAAAATATTTCCAATATGCATCTTTCTATGCATAGAAATTAATTCAAATGAAAATAACGCTTTTACAATAAAAATATTTCCAATATGCATCTTTCTATGCATAGAAATTAATTCTAATGAAAATAACGCTTTTACAATAAAAATATTTCCAATATGCATCTTTCTATGCATAGAAATTAATTCTAATGGAAATAACGCTTTAACAATAAAAATATTTTCAATATGCATCTTTCTATGCATAGAAATTAATTCTAATGAAAATAACGCTTTTACAATAAAAATATTTTCAATATGCATCTTTCTATGTATAGAAATTAATTCTAATGGAAATAACACTTTTATAATAAAAATATTTCTAATATGCATTTTTCTATGCCTAGAATGAAAATAACACTTTTAGAATACACAAACGGTGGCGATTACTCTTTTTGAATAATAAAAGATAAAACTTATTTCAAAAAATTTAAGAAAATTTTGCTATAACCTCCTTTGTATGGCTGACCATTTTTCAATTTTTTTCATTCTCAAGTTACTTAGAAATTATCCGAAATGGTTTAAGTATTCTAAACTAATCAAATTTCACTTTTTAAAGAGAAACAATATGAAAAGTTTAATTCTAACAATTTGATTATATATCTAGGATAAAGAAAGGCTAAATTCAAGAATGAAGAGAGGGGGAAAGCCTTTCCAACAAGGCATAACATCATTTTTCATTTTAAAGAAAACAAAAATTAGAAAACCATTAAATGGAATAAAGAAAAAGTACGATTCTAGCTTACATGAGTTTTTGTGAGCTTTCCTTTGGCTTGATGGTTTGAGGGATCTACTCTTGTTTGCGGGCCAGACTCTCTTTGCGGTTTTCTTGGTGTGATCCATGCTCTTGGAGGTGAGAGAGAGAGAAATGAAAGATGAGATAACTCCATGTAAAAGGTATTAGACCAATTGTAAAAGTTGAGAGAGTAATTAGCCAATTGATGACCCTCTGTTTCACTAATCATTGTTTACAGCCTTTTTAATCAGCTCATAGTTAGCTCCAAAATGTATAATTGCTCCAAAAAACCACATAGCAACATTCTCCTCTGTGTGTATCACAACATTGCTAAGAAAATTTTGAAGTTAATCAATCACCAAGCTTGTATTTGACCTCCACTTTGCTATGTGATGAAATTTTTGCCTTGTTTCTAGCCTTCAGGCTGTGCCGCCTGCTCTTGGGGAGGTTTGGTGAAATGGTTGTGGCTATTAATGATATATGTGAGTTCCCAAAACTCCTAGGCATGCACCCAAGCCACCAATGTGTTGATTTTTGCAAAAGACCGGCTCCAATTGCATAAAATTGAACCTCTATTCTCTGTTTTTGTGAGGGCTTCAAAACAATAACTTTCCAATCAATTCAATGCATCAAACTGGCTCCAAATTCATTCTAAGGCTTGCACATGAGTTGCCAACACATTGCCATTTTCTAGATACATGAATCTTTGCCAGATTTGCAACCATTTGCCTCATACATTCACCACAATCAAGCTTCAATGGAGAGCTTACAAAACAGAAATTTTTTCTTTGCTTTGGGCATCTCACATCCGATGTTGTTTGTGTTTTTACACCTACAAAATTAGCTCAAGGATGTTTAGTATTCCTTACTTGGTAGGCTAAGCTCTCAGATTTGGTGAAAATCGGTGTGCTCTAAGCTTCACAGCTCCAATGGCAAGCTCCACAGCTTTTCTTCATAGCTTCTTCTCCCTCTTCTCTCACTCACTCATAAACCCTAATAGAGAGCACCAAGCTCTGATACCATGATGAAAAATAGGTAGAGGGAGAGGAGACACACACACAGGAGCAAACCCTAATGTATTAATCAAACCCTAACCATAGAGGGAAGCCATGTCCCATCTCACACAATGCATAAAGCCATAATCCATAAGCTACAACACACTACTTGTGTTGTGTCCACGCACATCTAACCCTAGCTACTGTCCACACAACTATGACCAGCTGGATGCGATCATTTATGTCTCACACATGTTACTACCTAACATGCCAGCACATACTGCAACTGGCACAAGTTGACATCGAGCTTGAATCTCAACATAGACCCTCAAACAAGTTCCCTCTACGTGAGATGAGTGTGTCATTAGTTTGATGCCCACCAACACTCACAAATGCAGTCACATAGCCCATCGCACATGGGCACGCCTTCATCACTCATAGCCCATTTATGACACTCTTTTGGAAACCAAGTGTTACCACACTGCCCATGATGTGTCACGATTCATACACCAAGGAAAAAATTGATAGCCCCAACATATCTCTCTCTTAACCATCTAGCCACACTTGGCCACCATCGAGTGTCTAAACTGGGAACTTTTGTGTACCTAGTGCTCACCACACAATGGCTACTCCTTCCATCACACTGGAGAAAATAACACGAGGGTGGAGCATTGATAAAATTATTTTTCAATATCCCACTCAATTTCCACCTTAATGTTCACGTGTAGGTGAACCATCTCTTTGGTCTAACATCAAGTCAATGAAGATGGTGCTCTAGTAAATCTCTCCCCATAGCCTTTTTGAAAATATTTACATAATTCTCTGTTGTGGGGTGGTAGTAGATAAGCTCCATCTCTCCATACATGATAAGCTTATGCACTTAATGATATTGTATCTCAATGTGATTTGTATGCACTTAATGATATTGTATCTCAATGTGATTTGTATGCAAGCATAAAACATCGGGTTTTTGGGGCAATCACCATGCAACTATGATTGTCACACATTAACATTATTGCTCTCTTTTGAGAAACACCCATGTCTCCTAAGATCCTTCTCAACTAGACTGCTTCACTGTAGGCTACTTCTTGCTCTACTGATCCACGGTGTACTTTCAAACCCAATAAGAAAATAGTAACTAGAAATAGATGTCCAATCTCTTACCTAATCCAAGTCGTAAAATCCAGTGAAGGAATTGCCCAATTTTTAAGTGACTAATGATACCTTTGATTTACTTTAACACCTGCATCAGTGCCTTCCAATGGTTCTCTCAATGCTGATTAGAGAACTTGCTAAGGACACTAACTATAGAGCTGATGCCAACCATATATTACATAGAAAGATCAAACTCCCCACCAACCTCCTATACTCCTTCATATATATAAGTGGAGAAGCATCTTTCTCCATAGAATGATTTGCATTTAACCTCCATGGGATCAACCACCCACTGACTTGCACTCAGCCATGTTGAATGCCTTAAGAATTTCTCTTGCATACTTTTGTTGAGAAATGAAGGTTCCAACTAACTCTTGCACTAACTCTTATGCTGCTGGAGCTCAATCCCCAAATTAAATCCCAAGGTCAGTCATATCAAAATTTGAACTTAGCATCTCCTATGTCTATCGGATATTCTCTTCATGATTCCCCGTGTGATGAAGTCACCCACATATAGGATCATGTACCTGTCCTACTCATAGAAAATATACAAATTTACATTTTATGGGCTTTTACATTTGCAAAGAATGCAACATCACTATAGCATCTTCTTCTCTACTAGCATTACGTCAAGTTCTCAAAAGTAAGAGGCAAGTTATGCACCTCCATGTTTAGTGGGAATGCCTTTCTATTGTGCATATTCTCAAGTTTTTCAATCCTTGTTTGTTGATTCCTTATCTCATATTAGTTCTTTACAACTTTGCATTCTTTAGAAGGTTGAGATAGTATGTTGAATCATCGTCTCATCACCGAATCAATGATACTATTGAGATGATAGCACAGAGTGCATCTACATTCCTTTGCCTCCATGCCAAAGCGAGAGCAAGATCTATGATGGTATGGTTTGTAGTGGATTTTTGGGATCTGGAGGAGGACCTCATTTTGTATTAACCCCTGTTGTTGCGATTTCTCATAACTTATATGAATCAAGAATAAACCTACTCTTAAACTTCTAGGGAGTGTAAACTATCCCATCCAAGCATGAGTGGGTGCATTATTTGGAGAGGTTGCACCATCTCTTCAAATCTTTCTTCAAATATCAAACTCCCAAAACAAGCTTTTCCTAGAGCTTATGCTCTGATACCATGCTGGAAACCAAAGAAGAAATTGATGGGGGTTAGCCTTCTATCACTTATAGGTAGGCCATATGTGTGACTCCCTTGTGTTTGTGTGTTTTTTTTTGGGTTACCACCTTGCGAGCAACAGGTTCTTGTGGCCACTCTCCTTTTTAAGAGAATAGGTTCTTATGTCTTCCGCATAGCTTCTGCACTTATGCTTCACATCCAGAGGGGTGAAAAGAGCATTGTGAGTTTGTCTTTGATGTACTCATAAGTCTCTGTGTTTATAGACGTGGGAATTAATTCTTGAATTTTTGGCTCAAATGTTATCGAGGCAATAGGTAAGATTGCTGGTTGGTTACCATTGAGGTTGCTTAACACACAAGCTCTTGTGTAGGTGCTAAATGCACGAGAGTGTTTGAGTGACTTGCTTGGTGTTGCTTGAGCCTCCATTCTTGTCGAACTTTAGGTGAAGCTTTTGGGGTTAAAGTCGGAGGTTGTCTTCACTTTAGCAACCGTATGATGGGATTACCATCATAGTATCCTTATTGTTAAAGCACGTTTACAAGCACCCATCTTTGATGGGATTACCATCATAGTATCCTTATTGTTAAAGCACGTTTACAAGCACCCATCTTTGATGAACATTATAAACTGGTGGCTGATGCCTTTGGTGCTGAGGTTTGTTTCTTTGTACAGGCTTAGGGGCCCTTTTGATGCGCTTGGGAATCCAAGCTTTGGTATTATCTTGGTAGTACCCTTGTGCTTGCAGTAATCTTTTTGGTACCCACACTCATTGAGATGTTAGAGTTCTTTGAGGAACTCGCATAGGATTTTTTGGACGATGTTGTGGTGTACTTTTACCTTTCATTGGCCTCTGAGTGTTGCGTTGAGGAAGAGGCTTTGATTGTTGAGGCACCCAAATTTGATTGGCACCTTTGTAGTAGCCTTGAGCTACAAGTAGCTACTTCTCCACCCACATTTTGATACCATTAAGATACCTAGATTTTGTAGTAGCCTTGAGCTACAAGTAGTTACTTCTCCACCCACATTTTGATACCATTAAGATACCTAGATTTTGATTGTCTTGGTGGATTTTTCTTTTTGATTGAAGTGCAAGGTTTGGGAATCTAAGCTTTGGTATTATCTTGGTAGTACCCTTGTGCTTGTAGTAATCTTTTTGATACCCACACTCATTGAGATGTTAGAGTTCTTTGAGGAACTCGCATAGGATTTTCTGGACGATGTTGTGGTGTACTTCTACCTTTCATTAGCCTCTAAGTGTTGCATTGAGAAAGAGGCTTTAATTGTCAAGGCACCCAAATTTGATTGGCACCTTTGTAGTAGCCTTGAGCTACAAGTAGCTACCTCTCCACCCATATTTTGATACCATTAAGATACCTAGATTTTGTAGTAACCTTGAGCTACAAGTAGCTACTTCTCCACCCACATTTTGATACCATTAAGATACCTAGATTTTGGTTGTCTTGGTGGATTTTTCTTTTTAATTGAAGTGCAAGGTTTGGGATCCTCCATCACATTGGTTTGCGCTAAGGTTACGGGTTTGAGACTCATGGGTGTTGTTGTTGAGGATCAGTAGACTAGTGTCTCATGTAGAGTGGCTTTCGATGATGAGGCTTTTGAGCTATTGCCGTCTCTTTTGGTGAGGTTTGTCGATGAATGGGTGTTGGTTCTGGGGCTTTCCCTTTGAGTTCCTTGTTAGAGATAGATGGTTGCACATGGGGAACTTTTTCAAGAATAGCTATAGATTGCAAGGTTTTAGCATCGAACTTCGTTGGTGAGGATGGAGTTGAATGAGTAGATACTTTATCGGAGTCAGTTATTGATGCAGATGGTAGGTCATTGTATAGAGGGGCTTCTATGAAAGAGGCTTGTAACTTTTTGCATTCAGCATCATAGAAATCCATTAGGGTTGGATCCTCTTCCGTGCAGTATGGTATTGTCAACTCTATGTCATTGACGGTCAATGGCCCTATCGCTAGCAAAGCATAGTGGTACTTGGGCAGCAATAGTCCATTTATATCCCCAAGATCACATCTGCTTCCAACACATACTCAACCACAAAAAACTTGTAAGTAAGGGGGTTAGTTTCAATATACATTGTATGTTCAAAGTACCCCAGATGTGGCATGTTCAAGTCTTGTGTAAATGGAATTCTTTCAGGGTGAGCCACAAGTGTTGGTTCACCTAACAAATCCCATAACTCAAGGGTCATGAGATTGTGTTCTCGAGTAAAGATGTGCGTAGATTGCGGTGATTTTATTGTAAATTTCCAATCCAACCATAATTCTTGGAATAGTCTCAATAAGATATGTTTGAAGTTCCAACTCTTCCAAGGTCTCGTCCTCTCGTAGAGCAATTGCACAATGCCTACAAGAGTGTTCAAAGTGACTATTTGCATAGATTCATCAAGTGAATACAACGAGTCACGTATCCAAGTTCCACCAAGGATGACATCATACTCAAGGGGATCTGTGGTAACATGGAATCTAAATTCCACATCTCCACCAATTGTTTGAGTAGCATAGCTAAAGTAACCTAGAACTTCAATGTTTAGGTTGTCCTAATGACACCCAAGTGTCTATTGTCATGATGTTATGACTAGCTCAAGGGCTAATCAATGCGCGTTTGCGCTTAACATCATTGCATGTAGGGAAATCCAATCATATCATGATAGAATCTTCAAGAGGAACCATGGATGTTTCAGTTTTTGTTTTAGCTTTAGATCACGTTTTAGTTTCATATTCCCATTCACTTTCATCCTCTTTTTGGCTCTCAGCTTTTTCAAGAGTACTCAATGTGTACAATGGCACACTTGGTCCTCTGGCAATTTTAATTGAGATCTGATTGAGATCTGATTAGACACTTGCAAATCCATACAATCCCATTCTATGGAGCTCTCTATGTCTTGGTATAACTCATGTTGAGCCCTTAAAGGTGCAAGTGTTGATGCTATGTTGGCTTCACCGCCGTGAGAGAAGAGCAGTCCTCCAAATGAGGTTTTGAGGGATTGCTTTAATTTTGTAAGGGATTCATCGAATTCCTCACGTGCTTTTCCAGCAGCATATTCTGTGCAATCTACTTCTAACAACTCTTCCATAAAGAGTATGTCTTCCTCGTAAAAGGGAAAGAGATACTCCTCAAGTTCTTGCATTTTGGTTGCTTTTTTAGGTTTAGCATTATGAGATTCAATCACAACCGGTGATCTTGTATGACACTCAACAATGGTAAGCATGCTCTCCTAAGCTTGCTTTTTGTGTTCCACATATGTCCTGTGATCATGATTGTCAATTTGGTATGGATGGGTGGGTTCTAGTTTCTTAATTGTTCTATGAGGTGCACTGAGTGGACAAATCAGAACTTGTTTCATCCTCACTAGTTGTTTCATCTTCTGATTTTCTTTGGATCATCAAGTTTTCATTATGTTTACCCATGCGATGAGAGCAAATTTTCTTTCAGGCTTTTGTATTCTGTGTTGCACATATGGGTGTTGTGGTTTGTGTGGTAGCATTTGAGCCTTTGAGGGCGGATGCTTCTGCATCATGTGTAGTTTTTAGCTTTTTTGGGTTTATGTTTTCCATAGGTTCCTTTTCCCTATCATCTCTTTCAACCTTGGTTTTGATAGTTTGTTGTCGCTTGTTTTTCTTGGGTTTAGAGAAGGTTTTGCTTTCTCTTTTGGGTTCTGCTTTAAGGCATGTTCTTCTACCCATTTTGAAGTGTTATGTTTTGCGTTCTTTTTTACCATTTCTCATGCCTTGGCTTGCAATCGCATAAGCACATTCAAGGGTACCCTGGACAATTGCCGTTTTGTATACTTAAGATGTTTAGAGTTGTATTATGTGAGACAGACTACAGTGAAGCAACTTGTCTTGGGAAATCTTGAAACATGTGGTTGATGCCACAATGTTCACATAGGGGTTGAAAAGTGTCAGTGATTGTGGGTATAGAAGTATTCCAAACTATGCAATTAGACACCTTGTATGGTCCACGATAATAGAAACAATGAAGTGTTCGATTAACTGCTTCCTGAGCAATTTCTACCCTTTGGATTGTTTCTGTTTAGTGCACGGGAGATGGAGGTTTTGAGTCAATTGTTGATGAATTGGGACACCGGGTAGTATCATGACCAAAGGTTTCGCAATATGTGTAGTACAAAAAAATAGGTGCCTTGTACACACAATGGGGATTGGGATGGTTGTAGTGATTGCACTTAACACAAGACATTTTGCTCATCATTTGGAGAGGCATTAAGGATGTTTGGTTTTGAAGGATCTCATCCTCTTTTAGAGATATCAATTGAAAGCTTTTAAGCAAATCTACACATGTCTTCCATTGAGAATCGTTTAATTTCTCCCATGACTCGCATCGTGAGTCCAAGAGTTTTATCCGAAGGATAAAGTCTCTAATGGTTTCGTTTGGTTTACGCTCAATTGAATATAGTTCACTTGCTGCACTCCACCGATCATCTTGTCTTGAAAAGCCATGGATAAAGGCTGACTTCAAGGTTTTGAAGTTTGTCTTGATTGCTGGCATCAATGTGATGAACCATCGACTAGCCTTTCCCACTAAGCATAGGTTCAACACGTACCTTGGTGGGGAAGTTTGGATTTCCAAAGGCTTCACATCTCTATTCAAACATTTGAATGAATTGAACAGGATCAGTTGTTCCATCATATTTGCCCATAATTTTGGAAATCTATACGGCTGTATTTTTGTATGAGTCACTGAGGCCGTATATGAGTGCTCTTGTTGGTAGGGACTCACTTAGTCCTTGGGCAACCCCCCTTCCTAGACTAGTCAATATGTCCAAGCTATGGGCATCTAAGGGTTGGAAAGAGTTGGTACCTTAGGATTTGTGGAAATGTAAGGTAAAGGACCAAAGCCTGGTGGGATGGGGTGTAAAACCCGATGATACCCTTGTTGTTAGCATGGTGAATGGTATTGGGAGGTGCATTTGTGACATGGATCTCAATGGCTCAAAGATGTCAGGCATTGGGTTCAATGAGGGTGTCGTCCCACATATTCCCTCTATCGTTGCCATGTATCACGTTATCAATTGCTTCTTAAAAATGAGCAAGCACACGTGTTTTTTTTTTATACTTTTTATATTTTCTCACAGCTTGTTACAGCCTCACGAAGCGTGGCATACTCTTCGTTGGGTCAAACGAGTGTCCATTTGCCCTAATTATCTTAGGCGCTACCTGCACGTGAACGACCTTTGATAATTTCTCCAAAAAAAGTGCATGCCAATAGCATCCGAGATGGAAGAGGAGGTCCTAAAAACTATTTTGCATCACTGTCTCAAGATGAAAAAAAATTCCAAGAATTTTTTTCCTATTTCGTAGCCCGATTTTGAAGGTGTTCCAAAAGGAATTTGGAAAAACTCTGTATGAGAGAGTTATAGTATTTTTGGAGTACTACAACTTTATCTCTCTGAGCCTTTCGTGGTTTTGTCGTTTAGACCCTCAAAAAGTAGCACAAATTATTTTCGCGCTGTTTTTGACGATTTTAAGTGCTTTTTAGGTTGTTTTTTGCCTCGATTTCCAAGTTGAATTTTGAGGCAGTTAGTCGGGAGCCAAAATGATCGATTTTTTCCTCGAATGGTCAAGACCAAATTCGAAGATCTCGATGTCGGCTTTCCGATGAGCACTAGAGCACATTCATCAAACTCACGGTCTAGGAGATACGAGCCTCCAAACATGGCTATCTTCCAAGGTTTTTTTTTTTTGTCGACGGACCCCTTTTCATCATGTCATGAACTGGCAGGGTGCAGTTCACGGCGTGAAACAGACTTCATGGATTTTATCAAATTTGATTTTTTTTGTGCACGGGGACTTTCACGATGTGAAACACTTAAGGGTTCACGTCGTGAAATGCTTAGGACATGAATCGATTTTTTTACTTTTTTTTTGGGACATGAACCCTTAAGGCATGAGTGTAGAAATGGTTCACAACGTGAGCCACATTGCTCACACAGATTTTTTTTTTTTAGTTTAGTGGGAAATTCAAATTTCCTTGTTTTTTTTGGGGGAATATTTTTTGAATTTTAAATTAGAGAGAGATTGGCATCTTTCCAAAAAGGCAAGTGGGAATCAAAAAAGTCAACCTTTTTATGACACCCCTCATAAATGACCCCCAAAGTGGACAATTTGACAACTCATGAGTATCTACTCATTCAATACTCATTAGCCTTAATGAGGTATATATATATAAAAAAGTGATTAAAAATTAATTAAGAATTAATCCTTTCACTAATCTTATCCCTCTTTTAGACTAATCAAGGACTCTAATCAATCCCTAATCATTAATTAATTCACACAATTGAGCACATCATTGGATAAAGCAAGGCATTGCTAAGCTATGTGCGTCAGTTAATGTATAATTAGATATTAATCAGACTCTTAATTTTGATCTCTTCTTTTACAGCAAAAGAGAGTCAAATTCTTCCAATTGATGTAATTAGGTATTTTGATGCATCTAGATGCTCTCAAAACACTCAAAAACACTAATTTCCACTACTTACATGATCAATTTGGACCCCAAATAACACATTTTTAAAATTTTTTATCTCTTGAAGTGAATTAATCACCCTTAATATGACAAAAACCAATCGATTAAGGAAGATTAGTCATTTTCAAGAGTTTTTGAATGTTTTTGAGAAATGTTTTCAATGATTAAGCTACTCCTAATGCTTGCTAACACTCTAATGCATATAATTCCAACAAAAAACACACAATTTAAGCTAAAATTAATGTTTCTAGTTCTTTGTTTAATTCTAAAGAGAGCTAACATTCACTAAAAATTACATTCTATTGCATTGTTTGATGTAATGGATGCAAACTAAGCCTAGTACACTCTATGTGCAAAACCTAAGAATATTAAAAACCACATTAACAACGACAAAAACAATAAATTAAGCTAAAAATTAAGCCAAAAAAAACATTCTTTACAAAACAAAAAAGAAAGCTAATTCTTACAAAATAACACACAAATCTCCAACAAATCCACATATTTTTCATGGAAAACCATTAATAAAGACAATGGGCAATGGGTAATGCATAGATTAGAGAAAAATGATGGAAAAAGCCAAGGGATGGTTCCCCAACGGCTCACCTTAGCCCCCCTTCACATCCAATAAGAGATTACTTGGTGAACCGCAACTATCGTGAGGATCTTTTCAATGGAGCTGATCTTGTAAACCTTAAGGTCTCCAAGCTTTATAACTCCTTGAGAAGCAATTCCACTGTGCCTCTCACAAGAGTGTTGTCACACCGTTGTTACACTACGGGTACTCGTCCCTCCTCTCACCTCACTTCACTTACACACACTCACTAGCATGCATTAGAAAGAGAGATTAGCAAGAGTAAGACTCTATTGTACAATGGGAGAGTTTATTGTATTATGAGAGAAATTCACTTATATACATAGCCATTAGTGTTCACACTCAATTAAATTGTGTCCGGCTAGGCACTTTAAGCTCATAAGAGGCCTAATGCTATTACAATGACTACTCTCATAATGTATCCATGAAGTACATCACTTAGGAATTCATCCTAACTTACTACCACATGCTCTTAAAGTGGGAATCGTCACATAAGTATTCTGTTCCACACCATTACGAGCACCCATCCAAGTTGTAGCTTTGGACACCATTGCTTCATATCTTGAATGTATGACCTTTTGGTGTATCTACCTTGACTCCTTAATATAAGATAATGGTATTAGCTCTTGTTAACCCTAGGAATGTGTTAACAGACATTGGGACTCAACATTGGGATTTGGAGTACTTAGGGAACTCAGGGGATTTGCTATATAGGGGAGCGTGATAGCTCCTCTTGTTTTCAAGGGTGTTATAGTTCCTCCGCTCACATCTACATCATTCAATTGGTTCATTTTATCCCAAAGATTCTCAAAGGAGTCTTGCCTTCTTAAGTGCGATCACTCTGTTGTGAGTGATGATGGGACCAAAGGCTGGGTTTGAAGAGGTATAATTTGAAGCACTACTACAATCGACTAGATTATTATTTCTTACAATTATTCTAGATTGAGTTAGGGTATCCAAAGAGTGAATCGATCTTTAGCATGCAAGATTGATTGGATTCAAACACGTGTTCTACCTAAGTTATAAAAATAAATTTTTTGAGGTTTTAGTTTTTGAAACTTTTTTTTTAATAGGCTCATGCTACGTCTATGGGCTCACACCTTGGGTCTCATGTTAGGTCTGTTAGCTCATGGCTCACACTTTGTGGGCTCATGTCTAGCTAGGGTCACACCTAGTGGCTCACACTTTGTGGGCTCATGTCTAGCTAGGGTCACGCCTAATGGCCCACGCTCTTTTTGTAGAAAAAAAGCTCATGCAATTCTAGTGATCTAGTCTCATTTCACATCTAATAGTAGGATCGTGTCTGTGGGCTCACGCCTGGTGTCTCATGGCTCATACTTGTGGACTTACACATAGCTAGGCTTGTGTCTGGTGGCTCACACATTTTTTTTGTGTGAAAATAGGCTCACATGATTTTGGTGAGCTAGAGTCATGCCTGGGTATGTTGGCTCACGTCTATTGGACTCATGTTTTGTGGGCTCATGCCTTGTGGGCTCACGACTTATGGGTTCACAGCTCACGCCTAGCTAGTCTTAAAAAAATGTTCATGAAATATGCTCACGGATTTTACTTTTAATGAAATATGCATACTCTTAAATTTGCAGCAATGTGATGAGCCATGGTGGATCAAATGCTAGAATCAACATCATTAGAAAAGAGATTATATGAAAATTAAGATGTGATTAGTGAGTAATTAATTGATAGCTTAATATAGGCATGGATAATCAAAAACCAGCAAATTCTCATTAGGCCAATGCCTCAATTTATAGGGTTTACATCCAAGCATCCAAGCATCAATTTATAGGGTTTACATCCAAGCATCTAATCCCACTGATTTCTCCTTGATTCACTCCACCTCTTTTGCTTGATTCTCTCCACCTCTTCCCAAAATATCTCCACACCTTTAAATCTCCTCATGCTACCCTTTATTCTCTCCCAGTAGATACTTCTCACCTTTTTATAGCTTCTATCACATTTATAGATTCTCTTTTACAGCCTCTTGCTAAGGGCTTGTTCCCGAACACACCCTATTCACTTGTATATTTCAACACTTCCCCTCAAGTGAATACTCCTAGCACACCTGGACCCTATACCAAGTTTCCCTCTTACTTGGTAGTCCACGACCAGTGCCTCAAGTCCCTAAACTCATAGTCCTTGACACTCTCTCTCTCTATGTGTCCAAGGCTACTACAAGTGCCCGTGACTTTGACTAAAGTGCTCACACATACATCTACCACATGGCCTACATCATCGGTGGCTCAGAGGTGGTTTTACTCAATTAGGGCAGGTTACATTGGGTTGTGGGGTTTCTCTCTCTCTCTCTCTCTCTCTCTCTCTCTCTCTCTCTCTCTCTCTCTCTCTCTCTCTCTCTCTCTCTCTCTCTCTCTCTCTCTCTCTCTCTCAGAAAAGATGATCTGACTCCACTTCCTAGGAGCCTCCATGAAGTTTTCCGATGGTTCCTTCTCCACTGGGTTTGCTGTAGCAGTCTCTTGCCATGTGTCCTGGCTTTCCACAGTTGTGGGCAAGCGAAGATCCTTCCTCCTGCTCTACCTCTTCCTCCTCCTCGTCCTCGAGAGAATCCTCCTCGGAACACCATATTAGTGAATTTGGGAATTTCCCAATTCCCATTTTTGAATACTTAAAAAAGGGGACATGGATAACATGTTTGTAAGTTTCTCAAAACCCTATCATATGACCTATCGTTGGAAAGCGCTTGAAAAATGGAATCTAAACAGCTATAAAGCGCTCATTTTGGATTAGTGGTGTTCAAGTTATGGTTAATCCAAACTTTTGACCATGTGTCCCAAACTTGTGGGAAATTCCCATATTCCCCAATATGGTGTTTCGGGTGAAGAATGCTTTTTCTTCTCCAGTTGTTGAGTCCAACCATTTCTTCTTTTTGACTCTGGTCTCTTGCTCTAGCAGAGCTCCTTCTATCTCGTGCAGCTTTAATTCAGGTACATTCTTTAATGTTGCTACAATGTTTTCATATTCACCTTTGTCCACACTCTTCAGAAGCACTGCTAGTGCCTCATCATCTTCTACCTTTTTGCCAATAGCTGCCAGTTGTTGCTTAATGCTTTTATATTTGTTCAAGTGTGTGATTAAAGGTTCACTTTCCTTCATATCCAGTTTGTAGAATTGCATTAACAAATTTATCTTTGAATTTTTTGCTTGAATGCCAAATAATTTATTGAGTTCATCCCATGCATCTTTTGCCCATTGTATCCCTATAATGTGATG
The DNA here is from genome assembly GCF_041138505.1 of Cibotium barometz. Classification (NCBI taxonomy): domain Eukaryota; kingdom Viridiplantae; phylum Streptophyta; class Polypodiopsida; order Cyatheales; family Cibotiaceae; genus Cibotium; species Cibotium barometz. The sequence continues at coordinate 9,753,274 of NC_141108.1, read as the reverse complement.
AATGATTTCATCATTTAAACTGAGTGCGATAAGTCCTAATGCTTTCTCATTCCTGCTCTTCCACTCATTTTTCCCTCTCACCTCTGGACATTCATCTCTTCCCTCAACTAGCCCCCATAGATTTTTCCTTATGAGCAAATACATGGTTTTTGTCTGCCATGTGTAAAACTGCTCCCCACCATTAAATTTGGCTATCTCTTGTGATGTGAAGGGGGTCTTACCTCTTGATCCAATTTTAAGATTCAAGGATAGTGTCTACCCTTTTACAACTCAATCTGGTGTTTAGGTGATGATTACAACAGATTTATCAGCATAAATTCACCAGAAATTACATTGAACCAAGGGTAACAAAATTGTACAAAATGGTTGGAGTATCAAACCATCTCCGAATTGCAATCTGAAGTTATAGGGATCTGTATCAGATACCCAATGGTTAAGTTGAACCCTCAATTGCACCAAAATACAGTGATTAGTATTGATTAATTGATTAGCAAATTAATCCTCTATTTTATGTGCAAAAAACAAAGTATGTGGGGAGTCTAGATCTGAGGCCTTAGAGTTCAAATGAGCTCAAATCCTTTCAAGGCCATCAATAGCAATTAGTCTAGTAGAGGATTAAGCTAAGAAACATAAGATTTGACCAAACATTGAATGCTTAATCTCTATTTTACCAAAGTCACCTGTAGATTTGATGAAGAGCTTGGATCTCACTGTAGACTTGATCAAATCAAAAATTGTCTTCAACAGCTTGTAGAGCACCCTTGAAAACTCCTAGGGCCAAGAGGAATTAGAGCCATTCCATTTGGTGTAGACAAGATCTACAATTCTCCTTAGAAAAAAGGTGCCAGCGATTTAGCGAAAATCTGCACTTGTAGAAGGGGGTTTGGTGATTCGTTTGAATGGGCTGAAGCACAAGGCTTGTGGCTATGTGTGGCTAAAGTGGTTTGGGACAATTTTATGTATGAAGGGAGAGAGAGCTCCTCCACCAGCTGGGGGTACAGAGGCTAATTGAAAAAGAGGTAAAAAAACTTAATTATCTACCACTAATCCTAATTAGCTAAGTGATAAGCAAAATAATGGGCTCATAAACTTGATGGATTCTAGGCTAGGCTCTGATACCATGTTAAATTTGTAGCAATATGATGAGCTATGGTGGATCAAATGCTAGAATCAATATCATTAGAAAAGAGATTAGACGATAATTAAGATGTGATTAGTGAGTAATTAACTGATAGCTTAATGTAGGCATGGATAATAAAAAACCAGCAAATTCTCATTAGGCCGATACCTCAATTTATAGGGTTTACATCCAAGCATCTAATCCCACTGATTTCTCCTTGATTCACTCCACCTCTTTTGCTTGATTCTCTCCACCTCTTCCCAAAATATCTTCACACCTCCTAAATCTCCTCATGCTACCCTTTATTCTCTCCCAGTAGATACTTCTCACCTTTTCATAGCTTCTATCACATTTACAGATTCTCTTTTACAGCCTCTTGCTAAGGGCTTGTTCCTACACACACCCTATTCACTTGTATATTTCAACACATACTTGGGCACCTGTTCCAAGTGGTGCATATGGGGATTCTAACCTATGATAAGGTTGGCGATAAATTATTGGGTAATAATTTTAATGCTTTAAATCACAACTTTTACTCTAATCCCACAGCAAATGGAGCTCAAAACTTATGTTTTTCAAAGTGGATTTACACTCCTAATCACAAATTCTAAGCTATTTCTTAGCTCAATGAAATAAGATCAAAGCCTTATGGCCTTCAAAATCACATGCACATCACCAAAGGAATTCTAAGCTGTTTCTTGGCTCAATGAAATAAGATCAAAGCCTTATGGGCTTCAAAATCACATGCACATCACCAAAGGAATAAGGGTTCCTTTATTCCTCAAGATAGAGAACTTAAGATAAGAATTTTAAATGAAGCTCATAGTAGCATGATTTAGAATTAAAGATAAATGGAGCTCATAGTAGCATGATTTAGAATTAAAGATATATGCCTATACTTCAATAATCGATTATGTGTTCCCAAGATAGAGACCTTAAGATAAGAGTTTTAAATGAAGTTCGTAGTAGCCGTATAATGGGACACCCTGGATATGCGAAGACTTTCATGGCTATAAAGAAGAGTTTCTTTTGGCCTAGACTTAAGAGATATGTACTTGAGCATGTTCCTTAATGCTTAGTAAATGCGAGGAAGATTATATCCCTTAGATATTTGGTAGATGAAGTGGGAGTACATAAGCATGGACTTCCTTATTGGATTACTAGTGCATAAGCATGGACTTCATTATTGGATTTCTAGTGCATGAGCATGGATTGCATTATTGGATTGCCTTCAATTAATGCTGGACATGATTCCATCTTAGTTGTGGTAGCGACACTCATTTCATTCCACTAAAGAAGGCTTATACATCCCTTCATGTTGCCAAAGTCTTTTTGAAGGAGATATTCATACTCCATATGTGAGATCCCTCTGCCCCCTCCGTGCACCAGACTCCCGGTAGTAGCTGACAACGGAAGCAGCCCCCTCATGCGCGGGGCAGGGTTTCTCACTCGGGGCCTCGCCAACGAATGTCCGGGCACGAGAGTAGGCTGGTGGTCACTCCAAAAACCGAAACCGGAAAATTTTTCCATGCCCGAAAAGCGGGGACGATTCCACCTTTTTGAATTTTCTTAACGAATTTTTTTCTAAACGAGATCAATTATAAACTATCCTTCACCTGAATAAACCAGATAGAAGGAAACTATCGCTGATATAATTTGATCATTTGAGTAATTTCAACGCTTTTTTCCTAATAATCAAGATCAGGCACAACCGTTGATCCACTCAATTGAGAAATTTATCAGGGAATTAACTAGCTACTCGAATCCTAGCATAATCCTAAGATTTTTCAGTTTGATTATTAAAACTCCACTAATTCCAGCCTAACCCCATCCGGCCCATGGGTTAGCCGCCACCCTGCACTGGAATCGGTATCCAAACAAGTACTCACCCACCCATAATTGAAATGCCTTTCTTAACTTTAGCTTTAGAAAACAGATATGCACACACTCCTCTTTAAAACTTTAATGTAAAAATAATCCATTGACAAAATAGATATGATCACAGATTTCATAATTCAAAATTTTCATTCAATCCCTTGTTTCACAAAAATAGTACCAATCTGGACTCTCCATTGGGACCAGCTATTTAGCAACGAGATCCAGTAATAGATTACAATAATCATTTCGTCACCATATATATATATATCTTCCTCGACATACGCATGGGTGTCCTAAGCACCGCGAGCCTATGCATCGCCTGGTCAGAACCCTCCAGGATCCTCCTTAGGTGTCCTGGCACTTCACTTAGGGACCGCTTTATCGGGCCTTTGCCCATCGTACCGGAAGTGCACCATTTTTTACCATACCCAGGCTGGTCAAGACCTGGGCAGGTTTTTGCCGCGTGAGCTGTCCCTCGAACACTCCCCACTAGCTGTTGCAACCAAACTTCCCTTAGATAAACATATATGCCAAATGCTCCCTCCACATCATTCTGGCGTAAGACAGTCCTTTAAGAAAACAGGGTTTCTATGCAAGTTTTCAGTTTTGATTTTGTTTGAAAACCATGAATCATCTTAAATCCGTATTCCAATACTTCTAGATCCAGGTCTGAATTCCAAACAGAATTCCTCGAATTCTGTTAACTTGATCCTCAGATCAAAATCAAAAGTCTTAACTTAGTTTTAGATTCGATGGGAGATTTGAGTACATTTTTCCTGAACTGGGCACATCTTCATTAATTGAAATTGACGAAGGAATTAGGTCTTGGTCAATAGTCTGAATCAGAGTTTGGGTCGAGAAAGGTTCTTCCTAAACTATCTTTCTCGAAAGGTACTATTTCAATTTCTATTTTTCTAAATTTCATTCGATGAATATTTGCTTACAGATTTCTAAAACATGAATTTCTTATGAGGAATAAAATAATCATTTATCTCGATCTCCGACTTCTATAGTTTTATTGAATTTTCTCATTACCATCTTAATGAATATGAAACGGTAGCATTTCTTCTCACAGATTATCTACTTATTCATTTTTCTAATTTTTACAAAAATTAAACAGAGGATTAAGGAGAACCCTTATTTAATTATAAAGATTCTATATGCATCTAATTATGTATAAAATCCAATTCTGATGAAAGTCACAGTTTTATCATCATAAAAATCATTTATGTTGAAAATCACTCTTTTATCATGAAAGAATTTCTTTGATGCACATGTTTATGCATATAAATCATTTATGATGAAAATCACTCTTTTAATATAAAAGAATTTCTTTTATGCATATGTTTATGCATAAAAATCATTTATGATAAAAATCACACTTTTAATATAAAGAAATATCTTTTATGCATATGTTTATGCATAAAAATCATTTATGATGAAAATCACACTTTTAATATAAAGAAATATCTTTTATGCATATGTTTATGCATAAAAATCATTTATGATGAAAATCGCACTTTTAATATAAAAGAAATATCTTTTATGCATATGTTTATGCATAAAAATCATTTATGATGAAAATCACACTTTTAATATTAAAAAAATATCTTTTATGCATAAAAATCATTTATGATAAAAATCACACTTTTAATATTAAAAAAATATCTTTTATGTATATATTTATGCATAAAAAACATTTATGATGAAAATCACACTTTTAATATAAAAAATATATCTCTTATGCATAGAAATCATTTATGATGAAAATCACACTTTTAATATAAAAGAAATATCTTTTATGCATATGTTTATGCATAAAAATCATTTATGATGAAAATCATACTTTTAATATTAAAAAAATCTTTTATGTATATGTTTATGCATTAAAATCATTTATGATAAAAGTAACACTTTTATAATTTAAAAAAAGATTCTTTTATGCATAGAAATCAATAATGATAAAAGTAACACTTTTATAATTAAAAAAATATTCTTTTATGCATAAAAATCAATATGATGAAAATAACTCTTTTGTAATTTAAAAAAATATGCTTTTATGCATAAAAATCTATAATGAAGAAAGTAACACTTTCATAATAAAAAGATTATCAATAAGTATCTTTCATAGAATTTAATTCTATTGAAAATCATTCTTTTATAAAAATTAATCAATATGCATCTTTCTATGCATGAATGAAAATGACACTTTTAGAATACTCTAACGATGGGGATTATTCTTTTTTATTAATAAAAGATGAAATTTATTTCACAAATTTTTTAAAAAATTTGCCATAACCTCCTTTGTATGGCTGACCATTTTTCAATTTTTAGCTCACTAAAATTAATTAGAAGTTCACCAAGAGTATTTAAATCATTCTAATGTAAACATTTTCTACTTATTTAAAAGAAACATTATGAAAAATTTGATTTTATCCCATAATCAATCATCTAGGATAAAGAATGGTTGGATTTACTTAAAGAAGAGAAGGGAATGCCTTTTTTCAATGAGGCATAACATCATTTTCATTATAGAGAAGACAAAAATCATAAAAACCATAAAAAACCATAAAACGAATAGAAAAGAGAAGAATCTCCAACTTACAAAGGATTTTGAGAGCTTTCCTTTGGCTTGATGGTTTGAGGGTTCTACTCTTGTTTGGAAACAAGAGTGGCCACCAATCTTTTCGAAGAGGGAAGGTCAAAAACTAATGAATTATGAGTAAAATTCACAGTTTTTGGTACTTGGGAGAGGCAGGGTAACAGTGCAAAACACTATTGAGTTTCAACAAAGGCTAAGGCTTCTATTTACAGAAAAAAGTGAGCTTCTAACCAAGCCAACTGATTCTATAATTTTCCAGATCAGTTTGGTCAATTTTTGACCATTTTTGGGTCAGTTTAGTCCACTTTTTGGATCTAGTTGAAACAAGAGAGAGGAGAGATAAAAATATCACATTATTTGGGAGTTTAAAACTCATTCAAGCGTGTGAAATAGGCGCCTCCTTCACGAGGAAAATTCCCCCATACTGAGGTGTCAAGAATGCATCATTACTTCTAAATATCTCTCTTTTTTAACTATTAACCTTGTCCTTAGTCAACTCTTCATCTTATGTGAGTATTTACTCATTTTTGGGGGATTTTTCTTTTAGTCTTCTATTTATCTCCTCCCTACATTTGGATGAATCTTAATGGTCCATAGGAACCTTAATTTAAAATTTCAAAAAAATCTTGACTCCCAGGATAATGCCTCTTAAACAGATTATACTTAATTTCTAATGCACCTTCTGAAAATCTTTTTGAACTTCTGTTTTAGGGGAACTTATTTTAATAAGATGAGGTATTTTTCTATCCAAAAATATTTAAAAACTAAATATTCTCTCTCTAGAATATTTTCTCTCTCTAAGCCAAAGCTAGTAGAAACAAGATCTTTTATATTTCTGAAGAGGGATTTGATTACAGGGGAAGATGCTGGACATCTTGAGAGGCTGGGGAGGAATCTTACATTCTCTCCCACTTGAAAAACGCGAGATGTTCTCATCTCAAAACTGGGGGTAATCCCGCAACAGATCGGTTTCATTCTCCCAGGTGGCATCTTCAAAAGGATAGAACTTCCATTTTACCAATAATTCTCTGAGAATTCTGTTCCTGATCTTTTCTCAAACATCAAGAATTTCTTCAGGTTGGAGTTCCATCTGCCCTTGGGTTGAAGAGGTTAGGATTTCATCATCAAGCACATGATTTGGGCTTGGCATATATTTCTTTAGAAGGCTTACATGAAATACATTATGAACTTTGAGATAAGGAGGCAGAAGAAGCTCGTAGGCTAAGTCACCTACTTTCTTTGTAATCAAATATGGCCCATAATATCTGGGGGATAACTTCTTGTACTTCCCAAGAGATAAAGAACTTCTTTTGGGCCGTACTCGAATGAAGACCATATCTGCTTCTTTGAATTCTCTGTCTGTCCTCTTCTTATCTGCATATTGCTTCTGTCTATCCTAGGCAGCTTTTATATCTTTTACGAATTGCCTGCATCTGCTGCTCCATGTTGTCAAGCATCTGTCTGGACATCTTGACCCTAATCAATGGGTCAGACCAAGTTAATGGAGTTAAGCAATCTTGTCCATACAAAGCTTTGAAAGGGTTCATCCCAATACTTCTGTGATAAAAAGCATTGTAGGCGAACTCGACTAGGTGCAGATAGCTTAGCCACTTCTTGGGTTCCTGCCCACAACATGACCGAAGTATATCTTCGATTACTTAGTTTACCCTTTCAGTTTGACCATCGGTCTCAGGGTGATAAGCTGTGCTGAGATCCAAGAAAGTTCCCACTGCTTTGAAAAATGCAGTCCAGAACCTTGAAGTAAACTTGGGATCTCGATCACTTTTACTATTCTCCTAGGTAGGCTATGCAATCTGAAGATTTCTTTGAGGAACACTCTGGCCACATCCACTATAGTGTAGGTTTCTTTTACTGGGATCAGATGGGCAACTTTGGTTAGTCTATCAACTACCACGAAAATGGAGTTGTAACCTGATTGCACTAAAGGTAATCCAGTAATAAAGTCCATACTGATACATTCCCACTTCATTTGGGGGATGTCCAATGGATGTAACTTTCCACGAATTTTTACTCTTTCAGCTTTGACTTTCTGGCATGTCAGACATTGATGTACATGATTCAGTACATCCTTTTTCAGACCAAGCCAAAAGAAGCTTTTCTTTACAGACAGGTTTTGATGAAACCTGGATGTCCTGCTCTATAAGGCTGTCATGGGCTTCCTTCAGAATTTGATCCTTGGTTACCTCATCATTGGGAATGCATAGCCTGTGATTATAATACATAATGCCATCATCCAGGCTATATCCTTGAACTCTGTTCAACTCCTATGGAGTTTTGCTTTCTTGCATAAGTAGGGTAGCAATAGGACCAAAGAATCTATCCTGCATGATCTTCTCTCTTGCTTCAATAATCAAAGGATTTGATATTACAGTAATTGCAAGCAAGGAGGCTTTTCTGCTGAGGGCATCTGCTACCACATTTTCTTTGCCTGGGCGGTACTTGATTTCAAAATCAAATTCTTACAAGGTCTGTATCCACATTCTTTGGCGCATGTTGAGGTCCTTCTAAGTGAAGATCCACTTTAAACTCTGATGGTCTATCACATCAAAGTGAATCTTTTTCCCAGTAGTAGTAGTAGGTAATGTCTCCACAACTTTAAGGCATAGACTACTGAAAGTAATTCCACGTCGTGAACACCATAATTCCTCTCATGCGTTCTGAGCTTTCGGGATTCATAGGCCACTGCATGACCTTCCTACATGAGTGCACCTCCCAGGGCAAAACCACTTGCATCAGTTACTACCTCAAAGGGTAGAGAGAAATCTGGCAGCTTCAGAACGGGACTGGTTACCAAGGCGGTCTTCAGCTTATCAAAAGCACTCTGGCACCTGGCAGACCACTGAAATGGGGTATTCTTTTTGAGAAGGTTAGTCAGGGGGGGGAAGCTAAGTGAATCTTTTTCCCAGTAGTAGGTAATGTCTCCACAACTTTAAGGCATAGACTGCTGAAAGTAATTCCAGGTCGTGAACAGCATAATTTCTCTCATGCGTTCTGAGCTTTCGGGATTCATAGGCCACTGCATGACCTTCCTACATGAGTGCACCTCCCAAGGCAAAACCACTTGCATCAGTTTTACTACCTCAAAGGGTAGAGAGAAATCTGACAGCTTCAAAATGGGACTGGTTACCAAGGCGGTCTTCAGCTTATCAAAAGCACTCTGGCACCTGGCAGACCACTGAAATGGGGTATTCTTTTTGAGAAGGTTAGTCAAGGGGAAGCTATGAGAGCATACTTTGGTATAAAAATTCTATACCAACCAATCAATCCCAAAAATCCTCTGACTTCTTTCACTGTCGTTGGTTCAAGCCAATCTATGACTGCTTGGACTTTCGCGGAATCTGGAGAAATTCCATCTTTGGATACCAGAAAGCCCAAGTATTCAACATGGTCGGCAGAGAAAGTGCATTTGCTCTTTTTGGCAAAGAGTTGGTGCTTCCTTAGAATCTCAAGAACTTTTCGGACATGAGTCTCATGGTCAGCTGCATTCCTTGAGTAAATCAGAATGTCATCAAAGAAAACTAGAACAAAATCATCCAAGTATTCTCTGAGGACATCCTGCATTAGGCGATTAAATGTAGCTGGGGCATAAGTTAATCCGAACGGCATGACAGTAAATTCATAATGCCCATAGCCAGTATTGATGTTTGTTTTTGGTATATCTTGATCATTGATCCTGATCTGGTAATACTCGGATTTGAGATCTATCTTTGTGAAGATCTGGGCTCCATTTAGCCTGTCCAGAAGCTCATCAATTCTTGGGATAGGATACTTATTCTTAACTGTCAGCTGATTTAGACCTCTATAGTCCACACAGAGTCTAAGCGTTCCATCTTTCTTTTTCTGAAAGAGAACCGGCGCACCCCAAGGTGAAACACTGATTTAAGTAGAAGAGCAAAGGCCTGGTGATATTCCTCGATGGTTTTGCTCTCCTGCTTTAGCTCTAAGAATTCGTTCATTTTGATTTCCAAAAATCCAGGGAGACAAAATCTCTTTCTTAGATAGGTTTTTAGGTCGTTCTAGGACTGAGTATTTCTGTCCAGAAGGTTGGTGTCATAGTGGTTCCTCCATGCTACTCTGGCTGTTTCCACTAATTTCAGCCGGGCAAGAGCCATTTTGCTCCGCTCATTGTAGCCTGTGACGTCAAAATATTCTTCCATGGCTTCAACCAATTTCTCCACAGCCTCGCCCAGGTTCTCCCCTTCACCTTTGAAGGGTCCTGGCGCTGATCCTATGAAGAGCCTTGCGAACATCAGGGTCAAGCTCGTCATCTTCAGAGAGAGGTTCTGGCTGACAGCCATAGTTTCCTCGTCTCATGATTCTGCCAAAAATTTATATATTATTAAATTTTTACTTTGATATCATCCACGAGATCCTAAGACTTAAGAGGTTTGGAAAAGGGATTTGAGTACATTTTTCCTGAACTGGGCACATCGTTATTGATTGAAATTGACGAAGGAATTAGGTCTAAGTCAATAGTCTGAATCAGAGTTTGGGTCGAAAAAGGTTCTTCCTAAACTATCTTTCTCGAAAGGTACTATTTCAATTTCTATTTTTCTAAATTTCATTCGACGAATATTTGCTTACAGATTTCTAAAACATGAATTTCTTATGAGGAATAAAATAATCATTTATCTCGATCTCCGACTTCAATAGTTTTATTGAATTTTCTTATTACCATCTTAATGAATATGAAACGGTAGCATTTCTTCTCACAAATTATCTACTTATTCATTTTTTTAATTTTTACAGAAATTAAACAAAGGATTAAGGAGAACCCTTATTTAATTATAAAGATTCTATATGCATCTAATTATGTATAAAATCCAATTCTGATGAAAGTCACAGTTTTATCATCATAAAAATCATTTATGTTGAAAATCACTCTTTTATCATGAAAGAATTTCTTTGATGCATATGTTTATGCATATAAATCATTTATGATGAAAATCACTCTTTTAATATAAAAGAATTTCTTTTATGCATATGTTTAAGCATAAAAATCATTTATGATGAAAATCACACTTTTATAATATAAAAATATCTTTTATGCATATATTTATGCATAAAAATCATTTATGATGAAAATCAAACTTTTAATATAAAGAAATATCTTTTATGCATATGTTTATGTATAAAAATCATTTATGATGAAAATCACACTTTTAATATAAAAATATATATATCTTTTATGCATATGTTTATGCATAAAAATCATTTATGATGAAAATCACACTTTTAATATTAAGAAAATATCTTTTATGCATATGTTTATGTGCATAAAAATCATTTATGATGAAAATCACACTTTCAATATAAAAAAAATATCTTTTATGCATATGTTTATGCATAAAAATCATTTATGATGAAAATCACACTTTCAATATAAAAAAATATCTTTTATGCATATGTTTATGCATAAAAATCATTTATGTTGAAAATCACACTTTCAATATAAAAGAAATATCTTTTATGCATATGTTTATGCATAAAAATCATTTATGATGAAAATCACACTTTCAATATAAAAAAATATATTTTATGCATATGTTTATGCATAAAAATCATTTATGATGAAAACCACACTTTTGATATATATAAAAATCTTTTATGCATAAAAATTATTTATGATAAAAGTAACACTTTTATAATTAAAAAAAATATTCTTTTATGCATACTTTTATGCATAGAAATCAATAATGATAAAAGTAACACTTTTATAATTAGAAAAAAATATTCTTTTATGCATAGAAATCAATAATGATAAAAGTAACACCTTTATAATTAAAAAAATATTCTTTTATGCATAAAAATCAATATGATGATAGTAACTCTTTTGTAATTAAAAAATATACTTTTATGCATTATTTTATGCATAACAATCCATAATGAAGAAAGTAACACTTTTATAATAAAAAAATTATCAATAAGTATCTTTCATAGAATTTAATTCTATTGAAAATCATTCTTTTATAAAAGTTAATCAATATTCATCTTTCTATGCATGAATGAAAATGACACTTTTAGAATACTCTAACGATGGGGATTACTCTTTTTTATTAATAAAAGATGAAATTTATTTCACAAATTTTTAAAAAATTTCACCATAACCTCCTTTGTATGGCTAACCATTTTTTAATTTTTAGCTCACTAAAATTAATTAGAAGTTCACCAAGAGTATTTAAATCATTCTAATGTAAACATTTTCTACTTATTTAAGAGAAACATTATGAAAAATTTGATTTTATCCCATAATCAATCATCTAGGATAAAGAATGGTTGGATTTACTAAAGAAGAGAAGGGAATGCCTTTTTTCAATGAGGCATAACATCATTTTCATTATAGAGAAGACAAAAATCATAAAAACCATAAAAAACCATAAAACGAATAGAAAAGAGAAGAATCTCCAACTTACAAAGGAATTTGAGAGCTTTCCTTTGGCTTGATGGTTTGAGGGTTCTACTCTTGTTTGGAAACAAGAGTGGCCACCAATCTTTTAGAAGAGGGAAGGTCAAAAACTAATGAATTATGAGTAAAATTCACAGTTTTTGGTACTTGGGAGAGGCAGGGTAACAGTGCAAAACACTATTGAGTTTCAACAAAGGCTAAGGCTTCTATTTATAGGAAAAAGTGAGCTTCTAACCAAGCCAACTGATTCTAGAATTTTCCAGATCAGTTTGGTCAATTTTTGACCATTTTTGGGTCAGTTTAGTCCACTTTTTGGATCTAGTTGAAACAGGAGAGAGGAGAGATAAAAATATCACATTATTCAGGAGTTTAAAACTCATTCAAGCATGTGAAATAGGCGCATCCTTCATGAGGGAAATTCCCCCATACTGAGGTGTCAAAAATGCATCATTACTTCTAAATATCTCTCTTTTTAACTATTAACCTTGTCCTTAGTCAACTCTTCATCTTATGTGAGTATTTACTCATTTTTGGGGGATTTTTCTTTTAGTCTTCTATTTATCTCCTCCTTACATTTGGATGAATCTTAATGGTCCATAGGAACCTTAATTTAAAATTTTAAAAAAATCTTGACCCTCAGGATAATGCCTCTTGAACAGATTATACTTAATTTCTAATGCACCTTCTGAAAATCTTTTTGAACTTCTGTTTCAGGGGAACTTATTTTAATAAGATGAGGTATTTTTCTATCCAAAAATATTTAAAAATTGAATATTCTCTCTCTAGAATATTTTCTCTCTCTAGGCCAAAACTGGTAGAAACAAGATCTTTTATATTTCTGAAGAGGGATTTGATTACAGGGAAAGATGCTGGACATCTTGAGAGGCTGGGGAGGAATCTTACACCATAGTAATATTACCTAGAAGAATTGTCGGTGATTGAGATGCAAATTTCACATTCCATTTTTGGACTACATTCTTCAAGGCTATGGGATCCTCTCTAGATCTCAGTACTACCTATCACCCCAGAGGGACTGATAGCCAGACCAAGAGAGTGAACTAGGTGATCAAAGATATCCTTTGATCATTTTGTGGATGAGAACCCAAAAGATGGATGAAGTATCTTTGTTTAGTAAAGTTTGCTTATACTGCATCTCATTAAAGCATAGGAATAAGTCCATTATTTAAGGCACTTTAAGAATAAGATTGTGTAATGCCCTTGAATTAGTATGACCCACTAATCAGAGTGGAAGTATCGAGCAGATATTAGATAAAATAGATCATCAGATACAGTCAATATAGAAAGATATCAAAGCTGCTCAGGAAAGACAAAAGCAATATGCCAATCTAAAAGCGTACTTCCATAGAATTTAAAGAAGGTGACCCAAGAGTACTCCACTTTCCTTAGAAGCCATCACCCAGATATTGTGAACCCTATGAAATTACAAGGAGAATTGGAGATCAAGCTTATGAACTTTTGCTTCCTCCATACTTAAAGATCCACAATGTCTTTCATGTGAGCTTATTGAAGAAGTATTTACCAAGCCTAAGTCATATATTAGATGATGAGTGCAGGTTACGTTTGTTGCTCAAGGTCAAGTGAAGTTTAACTAGAAGAAATTTTGGATGCTTTATGAAAATTGAATCTAAAAGGAGTGTTTGATTAAATGGAAGTTCTTCTTGGTTGAAGATGCTACCTCGGAAAAGGAGGAAAATATAGGAAGAGATAATCACTAATTTGCAAGATGAGGACATGTCATATTTTCAAGTGGGGGAGAATATAAGATCATTCTTACTAAGCAGTAAAATTTAATTAATTATGAAAAGTATTTATGTTCATTATTTTAGAAAAAGTGTGTAAATAAAATTATTAAAGTCTTTTTAAATAAATTTTTAAGGTCTATGTGCAAAAATAAAAGGGAAGACCCTTGGGTCCACGTGCACACTTGAAAATTAAATTCATATTTAAAAAAAGATAAATATAATTGAGAAAAATAAAATTAATTAATTAATTAGGTGCTAGTGTCTAATTAAAAATATTAGAGTATTTAATTACAAGGTTACAAATAAACTAATATGCACCACTATGTGTGCACATTAATTAAATTAGTTGGACTAAGGTAATTCTTCTAAGGTTTGGAAAACTATGGTTTAGGAAAAAACAAGGTGGATTGGGTTGGCAGGGTGGTGGTTTATCTACCCATGGTATTTAGTTGATAGTTTATAGTAAATGGTTTATGAAAAACTAGAGTCATGCACCTTCAATTAGTTCACTTTAGATAAAGTGCAGGCATGTCTAAGGTTTAGTTTAGCCCCCAATTTCTATGGTGTACATGAGTTGCATGGTAGGTATGGCATGACATTAACTCTAGAGGACTAGTAGCATGTGGAGACTCCCATCCATCATTTTTTTGTATAAATACCCTCCTTCATTCATGAGAAATCCACAAGTTTTTCTTGAGGATTGGGAGGTCCACTTCATTGCTTTATGTACCAAGTACCCTTCCAATACTAGTACAATCTCTTTTCTAGCCCTTTGACCTCTTCAAAAGCACCAAAACCTCTTCAAAAGTACCAAAAGTACAACCTTTTTTCCCTAGGTAGGGAAGTGTAGAAAAGCTCGTGGATTCTAGGGTGCAGTGCAGGTCTCTTTTATCCAATTTTGATCAAAGTCCAAATCAAGCCCCAAAAGGTACAAGTCATATTTATAATTTAAAATTGACCTTTTCTAGCATTTATCTTGCTTTTTATTGGCCTAAATTGAATTAACTTAAATAAAATATCTTCAACATAAATCAATATGCAAGAACCTTATAATTTTATCAAGGTCAAAAGTTTTCATATGATTGTGTGCCGAGATTTAATTAATTCAATTAAATGAGCACCATGTTAATTCTAAAGCTTGGAATTGACCTAGAATGAAGGATTAATTTAATATTTTGAGAAAAGAATATTCTTTGTTTATACCCTTAAAAATAGAATATTGAAGCTGCCTTGTGTTTAATTTACCTTAGGTTAAAAATCTAGTCTAAGGATATAGCTCAAAATTTAGAGAAATTGATACTTTAGAATATGAGATTGAGCCTTGGGTAGGATGGAATAATAATCTTGATTTTTAGAAATTCATTAGGTTAAATTAATGAAGTGCATTAATTAATTTATGTGCATAAGTGTATACCTTGAGGATGCACACAAATGTGCACATTGATATGTATAAATTAAACCTCTTCAAAGAAATTTTGGTTAGAAGGATATTAATAAATTGAGAGTCAATATTTTTTAATAATTATTATTTTTAAGGTAAACCTAGGTCTAGAGAGAGAGAGAAATAGGATTAGGATTTTAGAGACGAAAAATGGCCTTAGGTGAATAAAGAAAGCTAGAAGGTGACCAAGTGGAATGCTTAGAATTCCTTTTGAATATCAATGCAAATAATTTTAGAGAGAAAATAATTTTACAAGTAAAATTCTAGAAAGAGAAGAAGATAATTTAGAGAGAGAAAGATAGAAGATCTCTTAAGCAAGTAGGATTAAGCATAGGGTTAAGTTAGAATCCTAAGTTTAGCTCAACAAAATCTAGTTAATCCCTGAATATGACTAGATTAAGTCCATCCTTCTTAAGAAAAGAAGATTTTCAAAGAGAGAAAGTCCTCGACAACCCTTTGCTCAAAAGATTGAGAGTACTCTAATCAAGAAAAGGGTGTCTCCCAAAAGCAAAGTATGGAAAGTCTTAAAAAAGGCTAGATTAAGAGACATTTGATGAAGAATAAGGATCTAGACAAGAAAAGATTATTGTGCCGCTAGATTCAAGAAGACCCAATCTTTAAGAAGTATGATAAGGAACTCTCAAAGAGAGGTAGTGTGACATGAAAAATTGATATCTTTTATTTTCAATTTTGTACATATTTTGATGGTTTCTCAATGGTAATAAGGTGGAAGCTTGTCCAAGAAGATTACGGCGCCCATAATGGAATAACGGCATGGTAATGCAGCGGCTTGGCAGCTACCCTGATAACAGCATTCTATCTTCAAATATAATGGTTTTACTTGACTTAGGGTGCACACATTGTAAATGCCACAAGTATGCTTGATAAATACTTTGGTATGGTAGATAGGCTAGTGATGTGGAAAATAAAAGTGGGCCTTTATGCTTACATGGATTTTAATTGTATTATTAATCCATAAGGCTACAAGTTGGGAAGTGTGGAAGGCATGTGGAGAAGTGTGTGTAGGTGCATAATTGGGAAAGATTCTTCTAGAATGCCTACATGGAAGAGGAGAATTCCGCCATGCGTAAGTGGGATCTCCACCTACATGCCACTTAGACTTGGCTATTATCTCATCACACTTTCAAAGTCAAAAAGTCTTCAATTTAATAATCAATAGAAGACTTAGTCTAAGAGGACAAATGATGGTGACATCTATCCTTATGTCACTGAAGGGTTAAAGATTTTTATGTTGTAATTTGTAACAATGGAAGAGAGGGTGATTCTCCACCTATAAAAGGAGCCCTCCTCTCCCTTTCAAATCAATGAATGAAGCCTCCTCAATTGAGCATTTTTGTATCATTGCCATTCTCTTATCTTCAAACCCTTATTTAAACACTCTCTTTACATGTGAATGTCTCATTTAGCATTAGCTCCTCATGCTTAACCCAATTTTGGACCTCTTTGATGATTCATGATAAGTGGGATAAGGAATTATTATCTTGGTGGGCCTGTGACTTCTCAAGGTAGCCCTTGCCTTATTGCCGCCCTCCTTTGGAGGTACCAATGGTTTTAGCGGTAATGAACATGTGGAAAGACTTTGGGGACCATAGGTAAATCTTTACGATTGTCCGCTGAGCAATGTTAACCCTTACCCTCTAACTTGAATCATGAAGGAGATGAAAGGCAAGAGGCTGTGTGAAAATTGAGGTTTCATGCAAAGAGAGGGAAGTGTAGTTTTTGTGGTCTAATACCCAAATTTCAACCGACAATTACTCATCACTCGGGTATTGGTTTCTAAAATTGATCATATGGCTAGGAAGCTCTTTATATGCTCTTTCCACTCATGTAACTAATTTCTTAATCCTTTACTTCATTGATGATCATAATTTCTCCCAAAGTTGCTAACTTTTAGGTGCATTTTGGTAGCTTTATAGTCTTGTAGTAAAATGCTCATAACTTTCAGGTGCATTTTGGCAGCTTTATAGTCTTGTAGTAAAATGCTCATAACTTTTCGCTCGGTTGCCCATTTTCTAAAGTTTTTATATAGGCGCGAAGCTCTCTTCAAGCTCTACGTACCTATGTAATCCTCTTTTGTACAATCTATATGGATTTAAAACTGCAATTCTCTATGTGTCTTTGTTTTTATAGACTTTTGGCCATTATTTCTTCTTAATAATGATTAATTTCTCTTAATCTTTTATCAAAAAATTAAATCCCATGTATTTTATCCTCTTGTAAGTTATTGCTATATTCTTTTACTTTAAGATGTTCTGTCCAAATCACCCAATTCGAATGGATGAACCTTACCAACATTCCCCTGTGTTTCCGTTCACATAATCTTGAGTCGGAAGATTTTCTTCCAACAAAGAATTGCCCTCTTGTTTGGAGCTGCAAGACTGGCAGAAATTCTTGCTTCTCCTGAGCCTTTTATCTTTCCTTCCATGAATTATGATCTCACCTTTGATGTGTGTATCTTTATCTTAACCTAGGGAGAGAAAGGGAGGTGAGGAGGCTGTGAGGTTTCATACAAGTGTGTTTTGATTCTAAGAAGTGACCGAAGTCAAAACCCCAACTTTGTGTCACATCTTTTAGTGGAGACGGCGAGCAGGTTTTACTTAGAATTATTCTATTTTAACCTCAAGGTCCCGCATGATTAAAGAAAAGTTATTTTGAAATAAGTAAATTTTCCTTGTTGCTACTCATCTTTTGGTGCAAGATATTCAACATTCCGGTGTTCCAAGGATCGAAAAGAGAAGACTCGGGGAGTTATCTCCGAGAGTTTAACCGAGCATGCCGCTTGACGGGTTGGTCTATGAAGGAGAGGGCAGAAATACTTCCAGATTTCTTGGAGGGTGTGGCCTTAGCTTGGCATGAGGCTTTGCCAGAGGAGTCCAAGAATGATTGGGAAAGGTTGACCAAAGCAATGAAGGAGAGATTTGGGACAGTGGAGTCACCAAATGCTTTACTATTGCAATTGGATCAGATTTTCCAAAAGGAAGGAGAGTCAGTTTCTGCCTTTTCAGTGAGGTATGAAGCCTTGTTCCATCAAATATCAACAAGCTCCTTTACATGTTGCTTCTTCTTTTTCACCTTCTATGGGAGATTCAAAGAGTTCTTTAGCAATGGAGCACCTTAAGATGAGCAAGTTTATCATGGCTTTGGATCCCCACTTGCATGGAAAATTTCTTAGCAAAGATCCCACTAATTTTAAAGAGGCTCTTCGTATTGCTTTGAAGGAGGCCACTCTTCATATTGAGTCCACATTCCAATCTTCTTCGAGTGTGCCGACCCCAGCACGCGAGTAGAGATAGCCTCAACATCTCAGGTACAAGCTCCATCCTTGGATCATAACATTGCACAACTTATGGCAGAATTTGCAGATTTGAAGTTACACTTAGTCAACGCAAGGCCACCTAAGGTTCCATGAGTTGAGGATAAACCTAGGGATAGAAGTAGTGTCACATGCTATGAATGTCAAGAGAAGGGGCACTATCGCACTGAGTGTCCAAAAGAGAGGATAAAAGTTTAGCACTTTTAGAGGAAACATGCTCGGAAGAAGAAGAGGAAACATTGATGCCATTAATGGCAAAAAGGGGTCGTAAAACTAGGAGCCAAGAAGAAGAAGAACAAGAAGATAAATCTGAAGAAGAGGAAAAAAATAAGAACAAGAAGAAGTCGTCTAGGAGAAAAATTGGACAATCTGACTTTCCTCTTGGACAAGGATCTCTTAGTTATGACCTCTTAACAGATCTTAGGGAGAAAACGGCACAAATCACATTTGGGTAGCTTTTGGCACTCTCTCCAAAGCTCAGAAAGGAATGGGGTAAGCTGGCTAGCAGCACAAGGGAATCTAAGAAAAAGAAGAAGAGGGATAATGGGACTCTTATGGCTCAAAAGGTGGATATTGATATAGGAGATGATGTGCCTGTGATGATTGATGTCATCATGGAGGGGCAAACAATTTCTAATGCATACATTGATGGAGGTGCGTCAATCAATGTCATGAGTGAAAAAACAATGAAAGATGCCGATTTAAAGTTGTCTTCTACTAACTCTCCCTATCGCATCAAACTTGCTGATAATACTAGGGTGAAAACCTTAGGAATTGTCAAGAATTTGGGAGTGGATGTATGTGGTATTTCTGTGCCTACAACTTTCCAGGTCATTCCTACAAACCCTGATGCTAGGGCTTACCCATTGATATTGGGTAGGCCATGGCTTTGCCAAGTGAAGTCAATTCAAAAGTGGGAGATAGGTGATCTTATTCTACAAGGTGAGAATAAGAAGGTCCACTACAACATCAAGAGTCGTCTCGCAAGAAAGTGGTAAGAGGTGAACCTTCAACTTCTGAAAGTTCAGAGTCAGAGTCATCCGATGAAGAGGAGACAAGTGGTAGCTCCGAGGATTCCATCTCAGAAGGGGAGATGGAGGGAGCTGCATTTGGTCTTTCCCTAGGAAGGGATCGAGGGGATGCTTGAAGAAAATGGAGCCTTGGAAGGGGAAGCTTCTTCAACCATGTTTAAGAAAGGAGATGTGGACCTCACTAGTCTTCACCAATATAATGAACTTCTTCTTGATGAGTCCATAGTAGGTACTGAAAGGGAGAATTACTTAACTTCTTTACAATTCTTGGTCCGCAAACCCAATCCTCTAGGAGAGAAGTTTGCAAAGTGGATTTGTGAGCTTCAAGAATTCTCTTTCACTTTTAGTACAGAAAACACCACTAGGGCCTCTCTTTGCAGATTTGCTTACAAGAAAGGAAGAGGAAGAAGGAACAGGAACAAAGGAAGAAGTATATGAAGATTTGAAGACACCACCAACTGCTTTCACCATGCATTTTGATGGAGCCTTTAGCCCTTCCAGGCAATGTGGGGCTGGGGGGGATAGTTTTATTTGATCCAGAAGGAAAAGAGGTATGGGTCAAGGGTAGGGAATTTCCAAAGGCTATATCAAATAATGTGGTTGAGTACAATGCATTAATTTGGGGATTAGAAGATTGCATAAAAGATGGAATTAAAGAGGTAGAGGTAAAAGGGGATTCGCAATTGGTCATCTGACAAATGAAAGGAGAATATAAGGCAAGGAGTCCTAATCTCCAAGAATTGTATAAAAGGGCAATAGAGTTAAAAGAAGCTTTTGAGTTTTGTAAATTTGTGCATGTTAACAAGAAGGATAATCAAAAGGTTGATGAATTGGCTACTAAAACTTTGGCTTCTTTCAAAGTAGCTATTCTTGCATTAATGGATACAGGTTGGCCTCAGCTCCAAGATGTTCAACACTATTTAGATACAGAATACTTCCCTCCTAGATTGAATCCTCAACAGAAGCAAAGGCTTACAAGGAAAGCTCATCCTTACACAATTCTAGGGGATGTTCTTTACAAGCAAGGTAAGGATAAGATTCTTAGGAGGGTAGTGAGCCTGGAAAAATCTAAAAGGATTATGGAATTATGTCATGAATATTCTGGTCACTTTGCCTCAGCTAGCACAACTCGGAGGATCCTTAACATAGGTTATTATTGGCCTTGACTCAGCAAAGATGTCTGTGAGTGGTGCAGAAGCTGTGAAGTATGCCAGGCATATGGGCGTAAGCAATTGGTTCCCGGACCCTTAAACCCTATCCCAGCATATGGTCCATTTGAAAGGTGGGGATTAGATTTTGTGGTCCACTTTCTCGTTCCTCACATGGGAAGTATTACATATTGGTGGCCACAGATTATGCAACAAGGTGGCCAAAAGCAAAGGCCATGGTCAATAATAAAGCAGTGGTAGAAGTGGCATCCTTTCTCAGGGAATACATATGTGCCCGATTTGGGTGTCCATTAGAAATACTTACGGATGGGGGAAGGTCTTTCAGAAATGACTTGATTGAAGCTTTGGTGCAGAAATTTAAAAAAAAGCATGCTATGTCAACTCCCTATTATCCCCAATGTAATGGTTTAGTAGAAAAAACTAATGGGCTGCTTTGTGGATCTTTGTCTAAGCTAGTGGATACTATGAAGAGATGCCAAAGGTCCTATGGGCCTATAGGACAACTCACAAACTCTCTCTTGGTTTCACACCTTTTCAGTTAGTTTATAGAATGGAGGCTATTTTGCCAATAGAATTGGAAATCACAAGCCTTCGCACATCTTTTTTTGCACGCTTGAATAATGAAGAAGAAACACATGCCCAACACCTAGTACAACTGGAGACCTTGGATGAGAGGCGACTTTAGGCACTTCATTCTTTGGAGGCTGCACAACAACGGCGCAAGGCAAGGCATGACACTCTCACGAAGAAGAAGAAGAAGAAGCCAAAACTCAAGCAAGGAAGCTTAATCATGAGGTATGATGGCCGTATGGAGAAACGGCTAGATAAGAAGCTTCTTCGACGCTGGGAAGGCCCCTTCATGATAAAGCAAAAGTTCAAAAATAACACCTATCTTCTAGAGGATGCAAGTGGCCAGGAGGTTCTCGGACGAACCAATGAGTACCCTCGAGCACCATGGCCAGTAGACCCCCAAGACAAGCATGGAGAATCTGCTGGAGAGAAAAGATGTGACATGAAAAATTGATACTCTTTCATTTTCAATTTTGTACATATTTTGATGGTTTTTCAATGGTAATAAGGTGGAAGCTTGTCCAAGAAGATTGCGGCGCCCACAATGGAATAACGACGTGGTGATGCGACGGCTTGGCAGCTACCCTAATAACAACATTCTAACTTCAAATATAATGGTTTTACTTAACTTAGGGTGCGCACATTGTAAATGCCACAAGTATGCTTGAAAAATACTTTGGTATGGTAGATAGGCTAGTGATGTGGAAAATAAAAGTGGGCCTTCATGCTCACATGGATTTTAATTGTATTATTAATATAGTATTCACCATAAGGCTACAAGTTGGGGAGTGTGGAAGGCATGTGGAGAAGTGTGTGTAGGTGCATAATTGGGAAAGATTCTTCTAGAATGCCTACATGGAAGAGGAGAATTCCGCCATGCGTAAGTGGGATCTCCACCTACATGCCACTTAGACTTGGCTATTATCTCATCACACTTTCAAAGTCAAAAAGTCTTCAATTTAATAATCAATAGAAGACTTAGCCTAAGAGGACAATTGATGGTGACATCTTGAAGATTTTTATGTTGTAATTTGTAACAATGGAAGAGAGGGTGAT
Organism: Cibotium barometz; assembly: GCF_041138505.1. NCBI lineage: Eukaryota > Viridiplantae > Streptophyta > Polypodiopsida > Cyatheales > Cibotiaceae > Cibotium > Cibotium barometz. Next base: position 9,730,883 of record NC_141108.1, on the reverse strand, counting down.
TCTCCACCTATAAAAGGAGCCCTCCTCTCCCTTTCAAATCAATGAATGAAGCCTCCTCAATTGAGCATTTTTGTGTCATTGCCATTCTCTTATTTTCAAACCCTTATTCAAACACTCTCTTTACATGTGAATGTCAAACACTCTCTTTACATGTGAATGTCTCATGTGAATGTCAAACACTCTCTTTACATGTGAATGTCTCATTTAGCATTAGCTCCTCCTGCTTAACCCAATTTTGGACCTCTTTGATGATTCATGATAAGTGGGATAAGGAATTATTATCTTGGTGGGCCTGTGACTTCTCAAGGTAGCCCTTGCCTTATTGCCGCCCTCCTTTGGAGGTACCAATGGTTTTAGCGGTAATGAGCATGTAGAAAGACTTTGGGGACCATAGGGGACCATAGGTAAATCTTTACGATTGTCCGCTGAGCAATGTTAACCCTTACCCTCTAGCTTGAATCATGAAGGAGATGAAAGGCAAGAGGCTGTGTGAAAATTGAGGTTTCATGCAAAGAGAGGGAAGTGTAGTTTTTGTGGTCTAATACCCAAATTTCAACCGACAATTACTCATCACTCGGGTATTGGTTTCTAAAATTGATCATATGGCTAGGAAGCTCTTTATATACTCTTTCCACTCATGTAACTAATTTCTTAATCCTTTACTTCATTGATGATCAGAATTTCTCCCAAAGTTGTTAACTTTTAGGCGAATTTTGGCAGCTTTATAGTCTTGTAGTAAAATGCTCATAACTTTTCGCTCAGTTGCCCGTTTTCGAAAGTTTTTATATAGGCGTGAAGCTGTCTTCAAGCTCTACGTAGCTATGTAATCCTCTTTTGTACAATCTATATGGATTTAAAACTGCAATTATCTGTGTATCTTTTGGCCACCATTATTTCTTCTTAATGATTAATTCCTCTTAATCTCTTATCAAAAAGCAAATCCCCTTATTTTATCCTCTTGTAAGTGATTGCTATATTCTTTTACTTTAAGATGTTCCGTCCAAATCACCCAATTTGAACGGATGAACCTTACCAACATTCCCCTATGTTTCCGTTCACATAATCCTGAGTCGGAAGATTTTCTTCCAACAAAGAATTGCCCTCTTGTTTGGAGCTGCAAGAAGGCAGAAATTCTTGCTTCTCCTGAGCCTTTCATCTTTTCTTCCATGAATTATAATCTCACCTTTGATGTGTTTATCTTTATCTTAACCTAGGGAGAGAAAGGGAGGTGAGGAGGCTGTGAGGTTTCATACAAGTGTGTTTTGATTCTAAGAAGTGACCGAAGTCAAAACCCCAACTTTGTGTCATAGTAGCCTTAAGATTTATCAAGGATTGCCTGGAAGGAATCTCAATATGAGATAAAGTACAAATTCAAGAGTTAGACTGTTGATTTTAGAAGCTTAAACCCTAGAAATAGAAATGACCATCCTTGTATGTGAAGAACCGACAAGATTAGTTGAATTATTTGAGAAGCAGGATATGTTATGATTAGAGGAATTCGACTTATTTGGAGTTTTGACTAGAGAGTTATGATGTCTTTTCGAGCTTGCGATGGACTATTCTTCTTTTCGGAATGAGATTATGATGTGTTTTTATTGAAATGCTGCTTATTTATTTGGAATACTATATCATATATTTGTTTGTGTGTAGCCCACACAAGTTTATAGATTGCTGTGTGGGTGTCATCCATGTGGGGTGTATCACACGAAGTTTATCGTCCGAGGCCTTGATCCCTCTTGACCAAACATGGGTGTGCTCTTGGCACAATTGGTGTTTAGAGTGAAACGGGTAGGGTAGTGCATGGTGGCTAAGTATGCATGCTGGTACTATTATATGGCTCTTGACGTTGGTACTTGGAGTGCTTGTGCTTCTAGGATAGGTGATGACCAATAGAAGCGACTCCTAGTATTTATTGACATTTGTGTTGAGGCGAATGTGAGACATCTTTCGATCATCATGGTGGTCTAGGAGTCATTAGTGTACCGTCATGGTCTAAGGATCATAGTCATGCGTGAGGAGATTTATGTTGATGAGGTGACACTAATGTGTTACTTGGATATTTGTTATGTGACGTGGACATATGATATATGCATGGTTTGAAAAGAACAATATATGTTTCTAAAGGATTGTTTTATAAAGGAGAGTGTGTGTGAACTCTTGTTTTTTGTAAGTGGTATGTGTGAGTAAAGTGGTAATTTCAATTATGGGTACACTTCACACCCGCTCCATAGGTCCAATGCAAGGTGAAAGGCTAGACCCATGGGATTAGATGGGGCTAGGCTGAGCCTATGGATTTGGTTGAAGTAGAAAAATGATTAACCACTAGAAAGTGGGTAACCTGGTGGACCCGAGAAGCATGTACTTTTTGAAATGAAACAAATATGTATCTTTTAAAGTGAGAAAAACCTCGGACGAGTAGTTTAGTTGGTAAATCATGTGAATAAGGATAGACACATTGTTGCATTCATAACCGAGGAGTCATTAGGACATCTTGTTGAGCTCGGAGGAGCCGTTCAATCTAGCCTAATGAAGGGAATAGAATTGGAGGAATCATAGAAAGCGTTTGAGGGAAATCAAGCCTATTGTATTCCTTACCAAGCGTCAATTAACAAGGGAAATGCTTCGTTGTGGAAAGGTCCATTGCATGCTCCCAATGCGAGATTGCTCTCCATTTGAGACTTATACTAGCAAGCTCTCATTTCCATTCCCACTCCTTACACTTCCTCAAGCGGGGTTAACTACCCACTCTCTATGCTTCTCTCTCCTAATCACTAGCTCCACTTACTTCCTCAAGCGGGGTTAACTACCCACTTTCTATGCTTCTCTCTCCTAATCACTAGCTCCATCCCATTCCTAAGCTTCCCTCTACTGAAGGAAAAGACTTCAAGCAAGAGGGTTTGCATGGCACGTATAGAGCTTGATTGTACTAGTGAGAACGTATAGAGCTTGATTGTACTAGTGAGAACTACACCGGGTGCCTAGGAGTACCTGATTATACGTTTAAAAGATTATTATCGAGCATGTTGTGGTTGAGATAACACTTGATGTTGCCAGTGGCAACAAGTAATCGAGTGATTGGCTACACCTCACATTCACGGCTTTAGGCCCATTACACATACCCCACCGCCCATGTATGGGCACACCCACGCCCATGTATGGGCGGGGGAGATTGCCGCCCATGAATTATGGGCGGTGGATACCCCCACCACATCAGCATGGGCAGGTAGGGGTATGGCGATGTGTAATGGGCCTTACAGTGGTGCCGATAGACTCGAATAGAGAAATGCTTTTGTATCAGGAATTACTTATAGTGCCCTTTGAATTTGGAACTTGAGAAGCGGGGTTTTAAGCTATGGCATTGTAGTAACACGGAAAGGAAAGCTATGAAGCTTGTAGCTGGGTCATATGAGAGGTACCTATGGGGATGGAGAGTGGAGAAGAAGAAGAGCCATCTGCAGCCCATCTTCTCCTATCCAGCCCATTTGGCCCCCATCAAGTGCATAGCCTCATGGGGCGCAGTGCTGGCGACAGGCGGGGCAGACGACACCATCAAGATCTTCGACACGAATGCACAGAGGGACATGGGAACCCTAGTCCACCACACAGGGGCGGTGACAACACTGTGTTTCTACGGCTCTGTGGTGCCCTCGTATCCAAGCAATCTGCTGAGCGGCTCTGAAGATGGCATGGTGTGCATATGGGACACAGACTCCTGGCTTCTCTACACGACCATGAAGGGCCACAAGAAGGGGGTCTCTGATCTCTCCATACATCCTTCTGGGCGCCTCTGCCTCTCTGTTGGGCGGGACTCCCACCTCAACATGTATGACCTTCTCAAGGGTAGGCGTAGCTTCACCTCCAAGCTCCCAGCTGAGGCCTCCCTCATCAGATTCTCTCCCCAAGAAGGCAATACCTACTCTCTGTGTGTGGAGAATACTGTCACTGTCCACAGTGCTGAAGATGGCCGCCCCCTACACAACCTAACTCATGACAAACGCGTGCTCTGTATGGCTCAACAAGAGGTACGCTCTTTGTGTTTCTTCTTGAAGTATACACTGCTGTTTTCTAAGGTTTCCTTATGTGTTTTTGCTTTGAGGGTTTCCTCCCAGTGTTTATTGCTGTCCTTTGGGCTTCAACTTTGCCTTTATGGTTTCCTGTCGTGTTGCCTTTGCCTTTAGGGTTTCCTGATGTGTTGCCTGCTTTCTCCTGAACTTTGCTTTTAGGGTTTCCTGTTGTGTTACCTCTTTCCATCCTTAGGGTTGTCTTGTGTTTTGCACACTTTTGGTCAGGACGATCTGATCTTCACAGGAGGGGAAGATCGCATTGTAAGGGCTTGGGATACAAGGAGTGCAAAGCTTGCCCTCTCAGTTATGAATGCACACTCAAATAGAATTAGAGGGCTCAGTGTCTGGGCCACAGACCTGACATCAGAGAATGCTCCTTTCTATGTAGCCAGTGCATCTTCAGATGGTTGCATACGTGTCTGGGATACCAGACTCCTAGGGAAACCGGACAGTGTGACCCCCCCAAGCCCTGTGATGGAGGCAGAAACCAAAGCTCGTCTCACCTGTCTTGTGGCGTGTTCTCTCAAAAGTAAGTTGGTTCAATTGTTTTGATGGGTACTTCAAATCTATGCAGCTGGCTGCCTGCTAACTCACTCCCACTTTCAGAAAGCGCACAAAAGACGCTCAACATTGATGATCGTTCTTTGACGGAAGAGAAACTGCTCTCTTCACCCAATTGGGCCTCTGTCAAAGATGCCAATAATGGGCATGACTTGAAAGACGCAATTAAGAGACCTGCTGCTACAGAGCTCAAACTTTCAGATAAGCCCCTGTCAAAGAAGTTGAAGAAAACAAAGGCCAAAAACATTGAGGATAAATAGTGCTCTGTCTTGATGGGAGAATGTTATCATCTGGACACCATGGCTTGTGTAGGAAGTAACAGTGACTACAGGTGACTCTTCCTTGCTCCTTTGCTTACACATACTGAAAGTGACTGCCGGTGACTCTGCCTTGCTCCTTTTCTTACACATGCTGAACTGTCTCACGAATGTCGGGGGTTTTACCACGTATTATTTTTGACTTAATTGAAGGAAGCAACAAATATATTAGCGTTTATCACCTAACATAGGGAGTCTTTTTCTCCTCTGCTGAGAGCCATCATGATCTAGCCAGGCGTAGGAAAGTGTTAGTTTTAGGTGACAAGATCGTCTTTCCAGTTTGCTTGCATATGCCAAGTTTTGATTGTAATAAGTTTTTTGTGCTTACTATGTCCATGTATGATCTCCTTTCGGAAAATTTGCTTTTGATGCATGGGCGTTAAAGTAATCTGGAGTTAACCTCTTCATGTTTTAGGTCCTCAGTTTCTTTTTGGGTTTTGTCTCAAGCTTACAGAGACATCCATTACTAGAGCACAAGCCTATGATTCAACACTGTGTTCATGGCGCTTCAAATGTTGGTTGGTAGCCATGTGTGAGCCTCCCAAGCATCTCAAGAAGTACAAACAGTGAGAAAGGGAAATCTTGCTATCAACTTATTAATAGGAGGCACAAGGTTTGTTTTGCTTGATGGAGAGACTGAGTCGTACCCTCCATCGATGGTGTTCCCACTCTCTCTCCTATACTCTGCATAGTCCTATCGAATGTAGCCTTGATTGTTGTGCTTGTCTATGACAGCCATTATAATTTCTTAAGCATTGGGAGGAACTTAAGTGGGGATGTATATTAGAAGCCTTGACAAGTTAGGAACATCAGGCATTTTCATCGATGGCTCGATTCATGAATCATAGGCAGAGTTCACTTTGCCATGTTTGGGAATCCTCCCATTTTCATAGATGTCTTGAATGACATATTTTCAAGATATCATTTGTGGGATGTGCACAAACTCTAATCATTATGTAGTGTTAAGTGTTTGCTATTTGTCATCCATTACATATTTTGTAATACACCAGCTCATGTTAACATGAGTTGAAATTGTCGATTTGGGTGTCGTTTAAAGGTGAAACTTTTCACAAGGAAGAGCCAGATTGTTGCATTTGTATGAGCAAAAAAACATAAGATCCAAGCTACAAGATTTTTTTCTTTTTTTTTGGAAAACTTGATTGCTAAGTTTGTGCATCAGCCAATCGAAAAAAGATAATATTAGAACTGAACTTACACTGTGTGTAGTTGCGTTTGATTTGCAATTTGGAGGTGTCTTGTCACTACAATTAATAAAATTTCTTTTATATTTGATGACCTAGGGAGTAGGAATATACCATATTTTTGCGTATTTGGTGAAATTCAATCAAATGGTTAGTTTTATTTATTTTCTGAGAAATTTCGAGAAACATTCATCTACACATTTGTAGTAGAGTACATAAGGCTTAGTTGCATGTTAAGCTTAAACTTTATTTAATCTTATAAGTGAAATATATTAGCACTCCAATAAGGTTTGCATGAAATTTTAGCTTGGATTTCTTTGGAAGATATAAAAGGGCAAAAATAAACCTAATTGGCAACTGATCTTTAATTGAGTATTAAAAACTTGCCTCAAGGTTCATATATTGGTCTCACTTTCTTTGATTTCAGTAGCAGCTAATTCATTGGAGACATTAGACTTATCCTTATTGGTTGGAGACATTTTGTGCATTCAAAGTCATGAGATGCAATAATTTATTATTTGCATAACACAAGTTGCATAATGGCCCTCTTAACTTTATGTGAAACTCCTCAGTAGCATTCTATGACGAACCCTTGACTATTTAATTGAAGTGTAGCTCCTCGATAACATTCTTGTCCATTCCCTCTTGATACTTTTTTTTTTTGGGGTCTTGCAAGGATTGGTATTGAAATTACATGTAATCACTTCTCTCTTTGGGAAGTGAGTGGATTTGAATCCAACACCTAGCTGAAGGGCTAGGTGCCGTCGTTGGAGTAAACCTAGGAGGCACTTGCACTACCAATCCATATTGCAGCTTCTTGAAAGTTAGGCTTGTGGTGGTTAGCTTCTTGAATTCCTTTTTCAACCTTCCCTTTCTTTCTATCTTGCTCACTATCCATTAGTTTGTCTCTTTTGTACCTCACACTTATTGTGAATTGTAATTTTAGAAGATCACAAGATTCTTTGATGGTAGATGGTCCCTCTCTTCATATAAACATCTTTTTTTTTTGAGTTTAGGTCCATATCCAATATATCTTCCATTCAAGTAAGCATTGTGTACTCTTGACATAAACATATCCCGCTTTGTTTTGAGCTTAGGTCCATATCCAAGATGCTCCCCACTTGTGAGCATTGGTACTATGTAGTTTGAATCACTACTAAAGAAAGGCTTGCAAAAAGTGTTTCATACAAGGAAACAACCAATGAATGCTCTCATGCTTGAATATTTATTGTCTAATATGTTGTTCAGAACAAATGAACCATTAATTGAAGAATGATGCATTCAAGCATCCCAATGGGAACCACAAATCTCCCATCATACAATATAAGTGTCCAAAGTTGGAATCTGCTCCTACTCAGGAATCTCAAGCAACAAGACTTGCCTTGTATAGATGGTCATGCACCCGAATGGGAACCACAAATCTCCCATCATACAATATAAGTGTCCAAAGTTGGAATTTGCTCCTACTCAGGAATCTCAAGCAACAAGACTTGCCTTGTAAGATGGTTAGCGTTAACGTCAAATTTATGCTTAGCTTTATACTTCAGCTTATAAACCCATTTTGTACCAATGGTCCTTTTACCACCATAAGGCAAATCTTCCAAATACTAAGTGTCATTTTTTAGGATTGAGTTGTACTTATCCTACATAGACTTGCATCCCACTGATCATTTTTATATGCTTTCTCGAAAGAAACAAGTTTCTCGTCATTCCATATATTGGCAATGAGAGCATGATCCACAAATGGATGATGAGAATGTGCACGTGTCTTGCTAGGCAAAGGTGTAGCTAATTTTTTATTCCACAAATGTCCGCACACCAACCATCGTGGCATAATTGTGGGTACTTGTATCACTGTCCTTTCCTCATCCACAATTACGTCATCAATAGGCTGATCGGCTGAAATTTGAGTCGATTGTCAGTATGGGCTCATTTGTTTGCAGCCCCTTGTTGAGCATTCATTTTCTCCACATATGGTTTATGGTTGTTTGGCATTGTACAAAGGTAGGAGTGTATCAAAGACGTTGCCATGTAAGCATACGTTTTGCTATTTTTTGCATAAAAGCACGGTCTAAATTGAGTTTGTAACAAAGATAATATCTCTACTCACAAAAATCTGCCTTGTGGGACCGGATGGTAGAGTCTATACCCTTTGCTTTATGGCATTTTATTGCCTTATCATCAGCTTATTGGGTTGTTACTTAGGCACAATGGTATAAGCAAGATAAGCAAAAGCATGCAAATGAGCCAAAGAAGGCTTCCTATCATTCCAAGGTTCATAAGAGATAGTTGTCTCCAGGGCCTTGGTGTGGGACATCTATTTAGCACATAAGTGGCACATATAATTACCTTTAACCAAAAAACACGAGGCAAATCATGGCCTCTAGCCATGCAATGTGCCATATCCATGAGAGATCTATTCTTTCTCTTAACCATACTATTTTGTTGAGATGTGTAAGGCTCTGTGCATTGATGTTTTATGCCTCTTTCAACCATATATATATGAAACTCCATTGACAAATAATCATCGCCTCGATCTGTGTATGAAGGGTGCTAACTTTAAATGTAGATACATTATTAGCCTTAAAAACAAAGTATCTAAAGCATGTAAAAACCTATGACTTTGTCTTTAACAAATACACCGATGTGTGCTAGGAGTAATCATTAATAAAAGTCACAAAGTAGAAATATCCCTTGATCGATTAGGACCACATATGTCACTATGTAAAGCTATAATTTTTGGATAGCCCTTACTGATCCATCGTGATGCCCATTGTATCTTTGCCCAAAATCTTTGACAAGGGCCTCAAGCTTTGGTAACTCTGACACCATTTCTTACCTTTTAAGGTACAACAAACTGCCAAGATTCAAGTGACCAAAGCAAGCATGCCATAGGTCCGTATGACTCATAGTATATGTGGCAATAACTGAACAAGCATTATGTGCGAATCTCTCATATACATGTCCAACTTGTATAGTCCATGGGTTAGAGTACTAGATATACCACAGTGATGTCTCCATCACTCTGATCATGAATTGTATAGAACTGTACACTTGTCACATCAACAAATTTGACCACTAAGCATGTCCTAGTAATGATAGGAGACTGACAGCACCACATGCAAACAAGACTAAGAGAGTGATTGTCCCACTATTTGCAATAGTGAGAGCACAATCTTACCAACTCCTTTCATTGGATATAATGAGTTGTTTACATATGTGATTGTGCCTCCTTGAGGAGTGTTACCATATTATAGTAGTGATGTGTGTGAACACACTTAGGACCGCCGGGGCACTTTTTCCCTCACTAGGAGGTTTTTTCCCCCGTGCATTGTATATACGCCCATTATCTTCTAGGGCTTGTTATCTTTCATTTTTGGCACTCATAATACACTACTGTGTTGTGCTCAAGCTTCCTTATCTTCTTGAAGTTGTGTGTGCATTCCTGCAACCCTAATTCCAACAATTGGTATCAGAGCAGGCTTCCTCCTCCCGGGCAGCATCACCGGCACCTGCCGCTTCATCTCCTCCGATTGCGACGAGGTTTCACGAGCGTCTGCAGGTTAGTATATGCCGTGGGAGAGCCCGATGGGCTTGTTCGTTTCAGAATTTTGATCTGAAGTCATTTCGCCCTCCGTTTTTGCATTCCAAGTACTGCGCAGGCAAAATCGTCCTACTGTGCAGATTTTCTGTCAAGATTGAAATCTGCAGGACAGGTGCCCATTCGTCTGTTTTGGGCTGTGCTACATAGCACAGGTCGATTTTATACAGGTTTACCTCTTACAGACAGCATTTACATCTAGTAGTACAGTCATTGGCCATGGCTGACAACAATGATGTATTCCGCATGTTGGCTGCTGAGGATAAGTTGGATGGCACCAACTATCCATTGTGGGCATATATGATGCGACATGTATTGGTAGCAAAGGGGTTATGGAACATTGTGCAGGGTATTGATGCACGTCCTATTGTGGCTGGGAATGCTGCAAACACATCAGAAACAGGTACTGTTGATGATGGTGCAGGCACAAGTGCTGTAGCAGCTGTTCGAGAACCACCACTTTCAGCAGAGCAGATTCGTTGGGATGGTAGAGATGCGCAGGCTCATGCCTTGATTGCGCTGTCTGTCAAACGTACCATTATCCCACATATTCGCTCCTGTAGGACTTCTAAGGATGCTTGGGATGTACTTGCCACATTGTATCAGGCAAGAAATGAGGCTCGTGTTGCTTACCTCCGAAAACAGTTGGAGAGTGAGCATATGAACGAAGGTGATTCTATGGATAGCTTTTTGACAAAGATCAAGGATTTCAAAGAGCAGCTCATTTCTGCAGATGAAATCCTGTCAGACAGTTCACTTGTGCAGACTGTTTTGAATGGTCTACCAGATTCTTATCAGGGTTTTGCTTCCACTCTTCGCTTGATGATGAAAGGCAATCCCAATGCCTTATCATTTGAGGAGTTAGTTTCTGTTTTGCTGCAAGAAGACCAGTCAAGGCAAAACAGGAATATTATGCGTGTCGCAGATCAAGCTTTCGTTGCTAGTCAGAGAAGCGGGAAAGGTAAAGCTGGCTTTTCTTCTAGTAAGCAGAAATCTGCAAATGCTGCGCAACCAAAGAAGGAAGACAAAGATGAGAAGAAGGGTGACAAACAGAAGACATTTTGCAAGTACTGTAAGGGAAATGATCATGTCATCAAAGCGTGTCCTAAGCTGGCTGCGAAAGAGGCTAAGAAGAAAGAGGCTGGTATGGCTGTTGCAGATGCCTCTCCTTCTAACAATGAATCTGCTAATGTTGTGCTAGATACAGAATGGGCATTCAATGCGCAGTGCAGTTATGACCCATCTTTGCATGACACATGTATGTCTGCAGTAGATTCAGATGTATGGTACTTTGACAGTGGTGCCACTAAGCATATCACCTCGCAGCGCAGTTTATTCACTTTCCTTGAGTCTGCTCCCACAGGGAATACTGTCACTTGTGCCAATAACTCCTCTTATCCCGTTAAAGGAGTTGGACAGATTGTGCTGAATGTTGCAAATGGCAACACCTTTACACTTTTTGATGCATTGTATGTGCCAGGGATCAAAAAGAATCTGCTGTCAGTCTCCGCATTTGCCAAAACAGGTTTGGTTGTAAAATTTGTGGATGACAGATGTACTGTTCATGATCTCTCTTGTGGTGACATCATTGTAGCATCTGGTTCACTATGTCGAGGGCTGTATAAGCTCAATATGGATGGCAAATGTGTAGAAGATTCAGCATGTGCTATTATGGATACGCAGGCTATTTCAGATGCAAAACTGTGGCATGCACGTTTTGGTCATCTGAATTTTGCAAGTTTGCTGCGCCTGCAGAAATCTGAAATGGTGTCTTCTTTGCCTAAGCTTGAGGCACCTGTCAAGCATGTTTGTGAGGGCTGCATATTGGGTAAAATGCAGCGTGCTTCCTTTCCCAAAGATGGATCAGTGAGAGCTGAACGCAGATTGCAGCTTGTTCACAGTGATGTTCGTGGTCCCATGCAAACTCCATCATTTGGAAACTACCTTTACTTCGTGACTTTCATTGATGATTTTACCAGGCATGCATGGGTATATCCTTTGAAGGCAAAGTCCGAAGTGTTTTTGTGCTTCAAACAGTTTTTGGTTATGGCTGAAAATGTGTCAGAAAGTAAGATGGGCACCCTCCGTTCAGATCGAGGGGGGGAGTATATGTCTTCAGAATTTAATGCATTTCTGGCTGAGCGTGGGATAAAACACCAATGTACAGTGCCGTATACACCACAGCAAAATGGTGTGGCTGAGAGAAAAAACAGGTCTCTCATGGAAATGGCAAGATGTATGGTTAAGAGTCAAAGTCTACCACATGGTTTTTGGCTTGAGGCTGTCATGTGTGCCACTTATGTACTAAACAGGTGTCCCACCAAAGCATTACAGGTTGTCACTCCATATGAGGCTTGGCATAGCCGCAAGCCATCTGTTGGCCATTTACGTGTTTTTGGTTGCCTGGCATATGCATTAGTGCCTGTGCAACATCGCAGAAAATTGGATGACAAAGCTGTCAAATGTATTTTTGTTGGATATAGTGCTGAGAGCAAAGGCTATCGTTTGTATCATCCACAGACAAAGCGCATTTTGGTTAGCCGTGATGTTGTATTTGTGGAAGATGCAGTTCAGCCCTTGGTTTCATGTACTAAGGAGACAGATATCAGCTCACGTGATGTCTATGATACATTGTTGCCTCTTTTCAGTGGTGCACAGTCAAGTGCAATACCTCATGAGGCAGTTTTTCAGCCTATGCAGGTTTTAAATGATGGCACAGATCAGCCTATATCTGATGCAGATGTGCATGATGCACTTGAGGATGAGAGACAAGAGATTGAGGGCTCTAGGAATATGCCTAGATGGCTGGTGCAGACTTTGCGTGACAGCAAGTTGGATGCCCCTTTGTCTAGTCGCACTCGTTCTGGCTCTCATGGTGCCTCTTATGCGTCAGATTGTTATGCATTGGCTGTTTCTAGTATGTGCGATGAAAGTGAGCCTGTTTCATTTGATGAGGCACAAAGTTCAGAAAATTGGATGGCTGCTATGCAAGCAGAATACGATGCTATTATGAAGAATGGTACATGGTCTTTATGTGACTTGCCCCCTGGCAAGAAGGCCATTGGCACTAAGTGGGTATACAAATTGAAGCGTAAGCCTGATGGCACAGTGGATCACCATAAGGCTAGGCTTGTTGCAAAAGGTTATGCTCAAGAGAAGGGCATTGATTTTGATGAGACTTTTGCTCCCACATGTCGTATGACCACTGTTCGTAGCATCTGTGCATTAGCAGCTCATAATGGTTGGAATGTACATCAGCTGGACATAAAGACTGCGTTCTTAAATGGAGATTTGCATGAGGAGGTGTATGTATCGCAGCCTCGTGGTTTTGTTCAAAGAGGGCAGGAAAACAAAGTGTGCAGGTTAAAAAAGGCTTTATATGGTTTAAAGCAAGCTCCACGAGCTTGGTATGAAAAAATACATGCATATTTGACTGCACATGGGTTTCAGAATAGTCCAACAGAAAGCACTTTGTATGTTAAACGTGTGGATGGTGTACATCTAATCATTGCTCTCTATGTCGATGACATGCTGCTCACAGGACCAAATGAGAGTCATATTGCTGATTTTAAGGCTGATTTGAATGCCTCTTTTGAGATGTCAGATTTGGGGCATTTGCATCATTATTTGGGGATACAATTTAAGCAGTGTGATGGAGGTATTGCTTTGTGTCAGACAAAGTATATTGAAACATTGTTGCGGAGATTTGGCCTTGAAGACTGCAAGCCTATTGCTACTCCAATGGAGACAGGTTTGAAGTTGAGTCTTCATGATGCTGGAGATCACTTTGATGTCACACTCTATCAGACAGCTGTTGGTTGCCTCATTTATGTATGCATTACGAGGCCAGACATTCAGTTTGCAGTCTCACAGGTGAGCAGATTTATGCATAGCCCAGGCATTAAGCATTGGCAGGCAGTGAAGCGTATCTTTCGCTATTTGAGTGGTACTCGGCATCTTGGGTTGTTTTATCCCAAGGGGGGATCATTGCCGCCAGATTTACATGCTTTTTCAGATTCTGACTGGGCTGGTTGTTTTGACACACGCGTGTCCACGAGTGGTTTTTGCTTCATGCTTGGAAGCTCATGCATATCATGGTTGAGCAAGAAGCAGCCTACTGTGGCCACTTCTAGTTGTGAAGCTGAGTACAGGGCAGCTTTCACAGCTACGGTTGAGTGTGTGTGGCTCAGACGCCTTATGGCTGATTTGGGTGTTGGGCAGCCATCTGCCACCACCATCTTCACTGACAGTCAGAGCGCATTGGCAGTTGCGCGGAACCCAGTGTTCCATGCTCGTACGAAGCACATTGAGGTGCACTACCATTATGTCAGGGAGAGACTCTCTGCAGGAGAGATCAGTTTGGCTTATGTGCCAACACAGGATAACCTTGCAGACCTTTTCACAAAGGCTCTGCCTCGTGAGAAGTTCGAAGCTTTTCGCAAAGCTTTGGGCTTACTCCCTTTTGTGGATTCGTCCACATAGCTAGACACTTCCCTATACATGAGTGCTAGCTCTTGTTCACCGCATCACTCCAGGGGGGATTTGTTACCATATTATAGTAGTGATGTGTGTGAACACACTTAGGACCGCCGGGGCACTTTTTCCCTCACTAGGAGGTTTTTTCCCCCGTGCATTGTATATACGCCCATTATCTTCTAGGGCTTGTTATCTTTCATTTTTGGCACTCATAATACACTACTGTGTTGTGCTCAAGCTTCCTTATCTTCTTGAAGTTGTGTGTGCATTCCTGCAACCCTAATTCCAACAAGGAGCAGCTCAAGGGAGGAAAACAAAATACATTGAGAAGTAATATGCTTGTTGCTAGCACCATTCTTAAAACATGGAACATGTTGATTTGTCACACTAACATGCATACATCATCATGGACAAAAGGGTCATAATTGTAGTGCATGCGATGATGCGTCAACCACCACAGTCATGTTGACTCTTTCTTCTTCTCCTTCTCCACCCTTTTTCTACATTCATTGATATAATGGCACAGCTTAATTGCATTTGACTTTCTTCTTTGGCTTATTAAGGTCATAATTGTAGTGCATAATAAATGCCCAATCATCATGTACATAGTTCATTCTCCTTCTTTTTAGCACTTGGTGATGATGCATCAACCACATTCATGCTGACTCTTTCTTCTTCTCCTTCTCCACACTTTTTCTACATTCATTGATATAATGGTATAGCTTAACTACATTTGACTTTGTTCTTTGGCTTATCAGCCCCCTTCTTGGCATCCTTGCCAGAAGACTGGATTGATTCTACCTTTGGCGTGTAGCTTCTCTAAGAGAGAAGGATTTGGCTTTACCTTTTTGATTAGAAAAACGATGATCTCCCACACGCATAACTATTCGATTTTTTTAGAATTTATCTTGACAAGAGAACCACAAACCAACTCATCAAATGTAAGGACATTGGGTTTACCCTTCATCATAAGCTAAAATTGGTATGAATTTGGTAAAGTTGTGGGAATAGCAGATACAAATGAACTATTTGGATAGGCCTCATCAATATATACAAGGTGCTCTCTGAGATCTTTAATCCTTGTAAGAAATCATCTATCTAGTCTTCCTCGCTTATATGCTCGGACTCTAACTTCTTGCACAAGTAGGCAACGCATGTACATGCACTTGCTGGTAAAGAGTAGCAAGCGCATCCCAAACTTGCTTAACAATTTTATATGAGTGAATATGAAGAATAATTCTCCTTTTTATTAAAAGTACCACCAACATATATGCATGTGCATCCCTACCATCCCAGTGGCTTGTTCTGCTATGGGAGGTGCAGAGTTACATATGAATTAGTATCACCATCCAAAGTTCCTATGTACTATTCTATGTTGGCAGCAAGACAGGGCGTGTGAGATGCTAAGGTATATGTGTAGACATACGGCATTGACTATGAGGAGATATTCAACTCGGTTGCTAGGATGGAAACCATGAGAGTAATCATTTTGCTGGTTGCGCAGTGATGTTCTTTACGCTAGACGGATTTAAAGAATGAATTTCTCCATGATGGTGGTTTATAGGAAAAGGTTTACATGATGTAAAGAATGAATTTCTTCACAGTGATTTATAGGAAAAGGTTTACATGATGTAACCACCAAGATATAAGAATCATGCACACCCCAATTTTGTTTATAGGTTGTGTAAAGCCGTATATGGCTTGAAGAAGGTACCTAGAGCATGGTTAGACAGATAGGAGAGTATCTTGTCACTATGAGATTTCAAATATCCAAAGCTAATTTCTCACTCTATGTATGAAAAACTGACAAGGAGTTTATACTAATTGTCATCTATGATAGTGGCGATTACATGTGACAAGGGGTTTATACTAGTAGTCATCTATGACAGGATGATTATCACAGGTGACAATGATGATGATATTCATGAGGTAAAGATGCTTCTTAGACAAAGTTTGAAATAAAAGATTTAGGTGAGAAGCTATGATATTTCCTTGGCATAAAAGTGATTAGGTCATGAGATGGGATTTGGATTTTGCAGAGATAGTATGCTTTGTATGGGATGATCAATTGTACCATTGGAGTAGAACATGAAGTTCTCTATAATGTTGGTGATATTTTGGGGACCATAGTACGTACAAGAACATAGTAGGGAGTTTGATATACATAACTATCACCAGGCTAGATTTGAGCTATACTATGAGATTGGTGAGTTAGTTTATGTAAGCCCCAAGGAAGCCACACTTAGACGTAGCTATACTGGGAGGATACTAAGGCATAAAGTTGACAATACATTATGGTCTTTTTTATGAGGCTAGAATATAGGTATATACACATGGGTACATAGATGCCAATTAGGCTGGTAATGTCTTAGTCTGGTGAGATCTACTAGAAGCTTTATGTTTTCTTTTCGGAGAATTGCCATTACCTAAAGCAACAACAAGAAGTAGACTATAGTTGCTTTACAAGTATGGAGGCTGAGTACAGGGGTGCTACTATGGAAACATGTGAGGTAGCTTGGTGGTAGAAGCTACTTGTAGATATGGGTAAGCCAATGGATAGGGATGTTGTCATTTATTGTGACAACATGATAAACATATCATATGAGTTAGCTAGTAATCCAACATATTATGCTACGATGAAGCACATTGAGGTACATTATCATTGTGTGAGGGAGAAGATTCTAGCACGGTGATGTGGATTTGGTATATGTCACCACAGAGGATGAGGTAGTAGCTAACATCTTCACGAAAGCATTGGATACAGAGAAGCTCTGTAGGTTCAAAAAATTACTTGGAGTGTATGGTATAGAATTAAGCTTGAGGGGAAGTGTTGAGACATCGAGCTCAACTAGTGCGGATATGGGTGACATGCCAAGATGATAGGTCCACACTTAAGCCACTGGCACGGTTAGTGAGATGATAGTTGATAATACACCAATAGTTTACAGGTTATGTTAACCACTTTGGTTTACATGTAAGGGTATAGTTATAGTGCCAACTCATATAGTTACGTTCACACTATAGACCAACCTTGTATATCTTAGTAGATGAGAACTTTCCCTTATAGTAGGTACTTGTCTCACCAGGTGGTGAACTTTTGCAGTTGCTTTCCTTGTATTTACCTAAGTAAATACATATATATTTTCTTTTTCTTTTTGTTCTTTAGTTGCTGTTGATTTCTACCCTCAGATATCTCTTGGATCAAGCTTCGACATTGCATGACCAGAGAAGGTGGACCATTGGGACTTTGTGCGACTGATGGTTTACTTGAGCCTTGGGACCCTGAAATCCTAGAAGATTGGGCACTGAAGACTTGACGAACAGTGGACCAGGACAGTGTACTTGGCCACTGAGAATGGTGCAGGACAGTGTGCCTGGCCATAAATGTAGATACACATTTGTGAATGTCCATGAAATGAAAAAAAAAAAGGTCACTGTGTCATGACCACATTACGTTTTTTGATGTGGTCACGAAAGAGAATGTTGGTCAGATGACCTGAAGGAATGCTTTGGGCATATCTCCTAAAATTTAGGAAAACTGCTATTTTTGGACAGTCATCAGATTTGAAATCTCTTCGCGTCAATCTCTCCGGAATGGTGCAAGGATTAATAATCACCAGAGGACTGATGTCAAAATGTTAGCAGATTGGGAGATTTTTAGACCGGAAGGTTGGAACGAGAAATGAGCTGCATGACTACCATGTGGCAGCTTTTAGGCCAGTTTCTAAGTACAGGAAACTCGGCACTTGCTTATCTTCCCCCTAGGCTCATTTTTGTGGGAAAAGCAGGTGGATTGTTGCAGAGGTTAAGAGCTATTGGAGCTTCCCCTTCCCTGTTCTCTATGCACTGAGGGTTGAGCTTGCTCCCCACAGCCTCTCTTAACCTATATCCAGCTATGGAAATGCCCCTCTAGTGGGCTACTCTCATGAATTATGTACAGCTGTGTGGGGAATATGCTTTTTGGCTGAGGAAAGAGCCTCCTTTGACAGGAACAGGAGCAGCTAACTGCTGCTCCAAAGCAGGAACATGTGAGGGTAGTTACCTCACCACGCAGGTGTCCAATTCAGCACTAAATTGGTGCTGTTTTTGAACTGTTCAGGGACTGTTCCAAGGCCCAGTTGATGCCAGATTGCAGAGGGACCTTGCTAGGGTCTACCAGGACAGTGTGGTGGTTGTACAGAGCTGAAAACAGGTATGCACAGAAAATACAGCAAGCTGAAATTCACTGTTTTGGGCTTATTTGAGTGGTAGAAGGCCAAGGAAGAGGACCAGGGACTTGGGATTTTGTTCAGGGAAGGTTTATGTACCGAAATGCTGCCAAAATTTTCTTAAAACAAGGGTTTCTTGGCTGTGAATTGCTCTTATAACTACAGATACCATACCCTTGTAATTTCCCTTGAATTAATTGATAAATAAATACCGAAAGGGGCGTCGGACTTCGGGGCCAATCTGGTGTTGAGTGAGGGAGCGAGGATTCTGTTCATAAAGTCCAGGTATTTAATTGAAAGAATTACTGCGTTATGTGTCCATAGCCCGGTTTCATGGTTCCATTGCCGGGATAGGGTCCTCTTTTCTGCAAGAGCCCAGACACGGATTGGATTGGGTGAACAAGAGACACACATAGAGAGGTACAGCTGATTACAAGTGAGAAAGATTACGAGATCTTTCTTTGGATACAGGATTCCTTTGAGGGCTTAGTAGACAGCATGGCAGATAAGGGAAAAGGAAAGCTCGTGGCAGAAGAGAGTTCCTCTTCTACCCGCCGACACCGTAGAGAGATGACAGGTGCCAGAGTGTCAGCATCTGAGCGGACACAGCCATTGTCATAGCCAGCCATCTCAGTAGAAGAACAGGAACAAGAGGATTTATTTCATGCGCAGCTCCTGAGCATGGTTGGTACCTTTGAACAGCTGGTGAAGAATCCCAGGATGAAGAGATATTTGCAGTCAAGGACAGGGGATTCCGAGGTTGAATCATCTCAGCATGCAATTGAGAGGGCACAGGAACAAGTGCCAAGGATGCCACAGCATGTAGAGCAGACACTAGCAGTGGCAGCTAATCTAGTGTAGGTTACACAGGCACAGGATCAGGCAGTTAATGGTCAGGGCAGTAATGCACAAATGGTTCTGCCGACCATTCCTCCTTTGGTTGCTGCCCAACCCAGTTATTTTGGTGGTGGGTCTATTTTCCAGGCCATGGCTAGACCGCCCACAGCTTTGCCAGGTTTGATGCCAAGAGCATCACCAGGGCTGATGCATACAGAATATGTGAATCCTCTTTATGCCAACATAGGTGTGCAGCCTGGACTTCAGACACATTTCAGCCCAGTTTTCATGCCTGCAGCACCTGTTATTGTGGCTGAATTTTCTCAGCCAAATGGACAAAGGGCAGCAAGGACTGGTGCAGAGAAAGTGCACAAGGATTTACCATTCTTATAGCCGCCGGTCTATAATTACTTGACCCCCAACAGCAGTAAGCAAAAGGATTACAAAGAAGGTGGTCAAGCAGTGAAGTTTGAGACTTTCAGTGGGATGCAGGACAAATTGAAAGCGCTGACTTTCATTCAGCAGTTTGATGCAGCATTCACTGGAGGCAACTTCATAGAGTCTTCTAAGGTGCAGAAGGCTGCTACTTTCTTGAAAGCTAACACATTGCAATGGTGGACCTCACTGTTGATGCAAGGACAGGCACCTGCTACATGGGTCCAATTCAAGCAGCAGTTCTCTTTTGCATGGCTGACAAACACTTTTGAAGTGGATGTGATGACAACATGGCACAAACTGGATGCAGCTAATTGTGCAAATCTGGAAGAGTACAATAAGAAGTTTTGGGATGCACTCTTGCCAGTAACTTCTTACAGGACAATGCCATTGTCAGAGCAAATAGAGAAGTACTGCTGTGGTTTGCCCAAAGAGATCAGGGATTACTGTATTAAGACCAATGTTTCCAACATGACTCAACTAATTGAGAATGCAAACATGGCTAATGCACTGCTTCAGGGAGGTTCAGGTGGTTTCAAGAGCACAGTGAAGAAGGAACCTCAAGGCAAAGGACAGAAGAGGCCACTGTATGGCAAGTCATTTGAAGAGAGAAAGGCATTGATGCAAGCTGGGAAATGTTTCATCTGTGAACAGAAAGGGCATATGGCTGCAAAATGTCCACAACAGCTAGCAAAAGATGCGGAGGATAAAGAAGGGCCACCCAAGAAGAAGACAATGCCGAGTGCAGGATTGGTACCTGACATAGTTGGTGACTAGCCATGTGATGATGCGACAGAATTGTGTAGAGCATGGGGTAAAATCAGAGATGCTACAGTGCTGATTTTCTTCGACCCTGGTGCTCGAGCTAACTTTATTTCACCGGCATTGGCAGCCAAGTTGGGAATTTGTGCTGAAGAGATGGGACCAGTTGGACAGGCTGATTTGGCATGCCCTGGGCATTCAGTTCCTGTCACTCCTATACTTGGCAAACTTCGCATGCATATACAGAGTTATGTGGACACAGAGGAGTTTCATATCATGCCCTTGGAAGGATGTGATGTCCTCTTGGGAATTCCATGGTCTCATAGGAAACATGCAGTGTTGGATGCTTTCAACAGGAAAATCACAATTATACATAGGGACAAGACTCATGTTCTGGATGTGAAGCTGAAAGGAGAGTCTGTCGTCCCAGTTATTTCTGCTTCTGCCATAACTTCAGTAATGAAAAATCATCTTTCTCCGTACTTGGTTTTTGCAAAGCAAGTGAATGAAGTTGAAACTGATTTGTCTGCACTAGACGAAGGTAGAAAAGCTTTCCTGTTAGACACTATAGTGACATGATCTGCTTTTTGAACCTGAATTTTGAATGACCTGTACACTTGTATCATATGTTTTGTTGCAATGTACAGTTTTGACATTTGTTGTCAATAAATGAATGAATGGACTTTCAGTGCTTTGAAGTTGTATCTGTTACACTTCAATGAATGATTATACGTATTGTGACACTAATAGTGCGGGGACACATGCTATCGCCCTGTGTTGCATCCGGAAACATGTATATTGAAAGGCTCGACTTGCGATGGCACTAATGGTAGTGGGGAATTCCTATCATCGCCCTGTGTCATCCGTTAGCAAGTAATACATGCAATGGCATTAATAACATGGGGAATCTTGTTATCGTCCTATGTCATCCATTAGCATGTGTGGTATGCAATCGAGGTCGCTTGCTTCTTTCAAGACGGGGGTATGTCACCAGGTGGTGAACTTTTGCAGTTGCTTTCCTTGTATTTACCTAAGTAAATATATATATATTTTCTTTTTCTTTTTGTTCTTTAGTTGCTGTTGATTTCTACCCTCAGATATCTCTTGGATCAAGCTTCGACATTGCATGACCAGAGAAGGTGGACCATTGGGACTTCGTGCAACTGATGGTTTACTTGAGCCTTGGGACCCTGAAATCCTAGAAGATTGGGCACTGAAGACTTGACGAACAGTGGACCAGGACAGTGTACTTGGCCACTGAGAATGGTGCAGGACAGTGTGCCTGGCCATAAATGTAGATACACATTTGTGAATGTCCATGAAATGAAAAAAAAAAGGTCACTGTGTCATGACCACATTACGTTTTCTGATGTGGTCACGAAAGAGAATGTTGGTCAGATGACCTGAAGGAATGCTTTGGGCATATCTCCTAAAATTTAGGGAAACTACTATTTTTGGATAGTCATCAGATTTGAAATCTCTTCACGTCAATCTCTCCGGAATGTTGCAACAAGGATCAATAATCACCAAAGGATTGATGTCAAAATGTTAGCAGATTGGGAGATTTTTAGACCGGAAGGCTGGAACGGGAAATGAGCTGCATGACTGCCATGTGGCAGCTTTTAGGCCAGTTTCTAAGTACAAGAAACTGGGCGCTTGCTTATCTTCCCCCTGGGCTCATTTTTGTGGGAAGCAGGTGGATTGTTGCAGGTTAAGAGCTATTGGAGCTTCCCCTTCCCTGTTCTCTATGCATTGAGGGTTGAGCTTGCTCCCCACAGCCTCTCTTAACCTATATCCAACTATGGAAATGCCCCTCTAGTGGGCTACTCTCATGAATTATGTACAGCTGTGTGGGGAATATGTTTTTTGGCTGAGGAAAGAGCCTCCTTTGACAGGAACAGGAGCAGCTAACTGCTGCTCCAAAGCAGGAACATGCGAGGGTAGTTACCTCACCACGCAGGTGTCCAATTCAGCACTAAATCAGTGTTGTTTTTGAACTGTTCAGGGGCTGTTCCAAGGCCCAGTTGATGCCAGATTGCAGAGGGACCTTGCTAGGGTCT
This sequence comes from Cibotium barometz, assembly GCF_041138505.1. Taxonomy (NCBI): domain Eukaryota; kingdom Viridiplantae; phylum Streptophyta; class Polypodiopsida; order Cyatheales; family Cibotiaceae; genus Cibotium; species Cibotium barometz. The sequence continues at coordinate 9,708,360 of NC_141108.1, read as the reverse complement.
ACCAGGACAGTGTGGTGGTTGTACAGAGCTGAAAATAGGTCTGCACCGAAATTACAGCAAGCTGAAATTCACTGTTTTGGGCTTATTTGAGTGGTAGAAGGCCAAGGAAGAGGACCAGGGACTTGGGATTTTGTTCAGGGAAGGTTTATGTATCGAAATGCTGCCAAAATTTCCTTAAAACAGGGGTTTCTTGGCTGTGAATTGCTCTTGTAACTACAGATACCATACCCTTGTAATTTCCCTTGAATTAATTGATAAATAAATACCAAAAGGGGCGCCGGACTTCGGGGCCAATCTGTTTGTGTGTGTGTCATAAAGTCCAGGTATTTAATTGAAAGAATTAGTGCATTATGTGTCCATAGACCGGTTTCAGTACTCTTATCTTTATGTTATGGTTGTAGAGAAGTGAAGAAGATAGAAGAAGATTCATCCATATTCTACTCTTATGTGTGTGTGTGTGTGTGTGTGAAGAAGAAAGGTTACAAGGAGAGCTCAAGCTCACCCTCTCCCCCGTATTCTTCTCATTGTGGTTCCTGTGGCATTGGCAATGAGTATAATATTATTTTTGTCTAGGCCTCAATAATGGACACTTTGTGCTTATATGGTTTTGGCAACAAATTTCACACCAAACCATAACTTTTAATGGGAATAAGTGTGGGTGCCGACTTGAGGAATTGGCCTTACCCCTAGGGTACTAGCCTTGAGATTTCCCTTAGGGTTAGTCCTTCGACTACTGGCCTCATCAGTTTGCACTGAGCATCTGCCAACTTATCCATGTTCATGTCCTTGCTTAGCAATCCTTTTGGTGGTGTTTGGGCTCCTTTATCTACATAGGCTTTGGATGATGCATCCCCTCTCTCTTAGTTTGGACAGATGACTTCTACATCCCTACCTTGTGCAGACTATCTACTAGGTCCAGTGCCTTGTAACAAAAACACTCACATCATCAAAGATAGAGTGTCTATACCTATAGAGATGGTCATGAAGCCTTTTTCTTTTAATGTCAACCATGAATCGATCAATATAAGCAACGAGTCATCCATTATTTCTTAAGGACTACATCTCATATGGAGATACTTGTTTCAAGTAATGTAGACCTGTATGGACTCACATTTCTCTTGCTTGAGGTTGTAAATTTGTGCAATGGATCTCCATCTAGATCTACTAGGTGAGAATACCACAATGAAGATGTGTCGCAAGACCTCATAGTTGGCCTTTTCAGGTGGATTTAGTGCGTTAAAACATTAGCCAGCTCTTTTAGATCGAGTTAGGGTATTCAAAGAGTGAATTGGTCTCTAGCATATGCAAGATTGAATGGATTCACACATGTGTTCTACCTAAGTTATAAAAATAAAAATTTTTAAGGTTTTGGTTTTTGAAACTTTTTTTTAATAGGCCATGCTACGTCTGTGGGGCTCACACGTGTGGGCTCACGCTAGGTCTGTTAGCTCATGGCTCACACTTTGTGGGCTCACGCTAGGTCTGTTAGCTCATGGCTCACACTTTGTGGGCTCATGTCTATGTAGGGTCACGTCTAGTGGCTCATGCTATTTTTGTAGAAAATAAGATCACTTGATTCTGGTGAGCTAGTCTCATTTCACATCTAGTAGTAGGATCATGTCTATGGGCTCACACTTTATGGGCTCATGCCTGTGGACTCACACATAGCAGGGCTCATGTCTGGTGGCTCACACATTTTTTGGTATGAAAATAGGCTCACACAATTCTGGTGAGCTAGAGTCATGCCTAGATATGTGGGCTCATGTCTGGTGGACTCATGTCTTGTGGGCTCATGCCTAGTGGGCTCATGACTTATGGGTTCACAACTCACGCCTAGCTTAAAGAATTTTTCATAAAATATGCTCAAAGATTTTAATTTTAATGAAATATGAATACTTGGGCGGCACATGTTCCAAGTGGTGCATATGGGGCTTCTAACCTATGATAGGGTTGGTGAGAAATTATTGGGGTAATAATTTTAAGCTATTTCTTAGCTCAATGAAATAAGATCAAAGCCTTATGGGCTTCAAAATCACATGCACATCACCAAAGGAATAAGGATTCCTTCTCTTCCCAAATATGTAAATAGACTAACCTAATGAAAACAAGCTTAAAACCAAAATGAAAAACACTAAATCTAAAAGCTCCAAAACCTTATGTATTTTAGAGTGTGACCTCCTAATCAATATTGGGCAACATTGTTTGATCTCAATAGCTTGGAATAGATAGAAAAATGGAGCTAAGCCCTAGCCTAGCCCCTATGGATGGTGCCAAATATGTTTAAGTCAAGATCTTACCTTAGCCTTTCTTGTAAACAAAATATCGTTTAGTATTTTTCTTAGAGCCACAAATGTAACTTCCCGATGTGGGTGCACTAGCTCCTTCGTCGTGTCCTTACACTTCACACTGAAACGTTTCCTTTGCTAAGGGGGTGAAGGAATGGTCTCTTTTCCTAGATGGTGGTAAGAAGAGAAGGGCCTTTACGATGGTTCTCTCTCACAAGAGGTTGGATGGGGGAATAAGCTAATGAGAGGGAGAATCCTACACCCAAACCATCAAGCATGCAAGAATCCAACAAAATCTACACTCAAACCTATTCAAGCAAGCAAACCATTAAGCATACAAAAATCCAACAAAACAAAAGAATAAATGAGTAGGAAAGAAGGAGAGCCCATAATTCTTTTATTGTGCAAGGGAATGAATATGTATTGCTTAATATCAAAATTGACAAATGACTAGATTTCACACTAGTCTAGAAAAAACTTAAAAATAGTCCCAGGCCACTAGTTCTTCTCTTAAAGCAAGTGTGTACATGAAGTTGGTAATATTTGGCATTAAGCTCGCTTTATAAAGTCCACCGATGTCATACAAAAGATGGGCTTCTATTACACATGGTAAGATGGCAAAGCACCTTATGATAGGTTAAGCAGGTGAAATAATGTCAATCTATGAAGTGGTTAACAATGTACACAAAGTCTTCGAAACCCTAACTTGACATTATAGGCCCAAATGGGGACCCAAGATGAGCTTAAGGGGGAGGTGGGATAATTGCTTTTGGCAATTTTTAGTACATCTTCATGAGCCAAGTCTGCATCGCATAGTGCAAAGACTATGAATGTGGACCTACACGTAGTCAAATCATGGTGACCTCATGCATACAAGACTATATAGATGCATGGCCACATGACCTCCGGTGGAAGATTTGATAATGTGCTAGCAAGTTATGTATGACTTCATTCACCAAATGTTTCCCTCTGTCACACTGATGATTTCTATGGGGCACCCAAATCTGGTGAAGATGCTCTCATCCAGAAACTTGGCCACTTTGAGAGTAGTTTTGTCCCGCGACGAGTGACGAGTGGCTCTGGCCTCATCCCATTTAGTCACATAGTCGGTGGCCCACCAAAATGCACTCACACCGTGTGGGGGGGGAGGACTTTTAGGTGATGGGTTTTCCACAAAATCAATGCCCCACTTCTCAAAGTGCTCCCAGGGTGGGGAAGCATGGAGAGGCAAGTATTGCCTACTATTTGGTTTGGATCCATATCTTTGACATCATATGTCATATTGTTGCACACACTTTTGGGTTAGAGAGAATAGGGAGGGTCACCATAGACTAGACTGCATGATCTTTCGAGTGGTGACATGGGCAGGCAAGTGACCTCCACCTAGTCCAGAAGAATGAGCATCCTCCATGATGAGAGGAACCTCATGAGGGTTGACACATCTTTGACATCATATGTCATATTGTTGCACACACTTTTGCGGTTAGAGAGAATAGGGAGGGCCACCATAGACTAGACTGCATGATCTTTCGAGTGGTGACATGGGCAGGCAAGTGACCTCCACCTAGTCCAGAAGAATGAGCATCCTCCATGATGAGAGGAACCTCATGAGGGTTGACACATCTCCTCAACACTTCATCCTTACCCATCTTGTACAATTGTCCCTGCAATGAGCTAATAAGGCCTACTCTTAAGTAAAAGCATCCTCTTTGCCTTGGCATTGGCATTCTGGGGAAACCTAGATATGCTTAAAAGCATTACAATGTCCTCATACCAAGTAGGTGTGGCATCAACAACAAACAACATGCTGCCAGGGAGATCATCACAAATCCCATCTTTAGAGGTTAGCTCCCCACTTAGGATTCTAGATAGATGATCAACCATGACATGGTCCTTCCCTGGGCGGGCGGACCATAACCTTAAATTTAAATTCTTGAAAGAGAAGGAGCCATCTCCAAATCCTTCTGGCAACTTGGGCTTTATTCATCAACAAATACTTCAGTGCTTAATGGTCCGTGATCACCACAAACCCTCCCACTCTGGTTGAGTAGTTTCTCTCAGCCCTATTGAGCTGCCTACTTGCATAGTGGTTGGATAGGCCTATCCATCTTCAGTTCTACATTTGGCTGAGCGATCACTACTCCTATTGCTATTGCATTGGCATCCGTGTGTACATGCCGAATTTGAGGTGATGAGTACCAGATCCTGCACTAGCATGGGCTTGAGAAAAGTGAATGAAAAGCTATAGGGGAGAAGAAAACTTGAGCTCTTGCAATCACACACCCTCACAGGATCTCCGGTGGAAGATTTGATAATGTTCTAGCAAGTTATCTCTGACTTCATTCACAAAAATTTTTCCTCCCACACTGATGATTTCTATGGGGCACCTAAATCTAGTGAAGATGCTCTCATCCAGAAACTTGGCCATTGTGAGAGTAGTTTTGTCCTGAGTGGCTCTGGCCTCATCCCATTTAGTCGCATAGTCAGTGGCCCACCAAAATGCACTCACACCCGGTGGGGTGGGACTTTCGGGTGATGGGTTTCCCACAAAATCAATGCCCCACTTCTCAAAGTGCTCCCAGGGTGGGGAAGCATGGAGAGCCAAGTAGTGCCTACTATTTGGTTTGGGTCCATACCTTTGACATATGTCATATTGTTGCACACCCTTTTTGCAGCAGTTAGAGAGAATAGGGAGGGCCACGATAGACCAGACTACATGATCTTTTGGGTGGTGACATGGGCATGCAAGTGGCCTCCACCTGGTCCAGAATGAGCATTCTCCATGATGAGAGGAACCTCATGAGGGTTGACACATCTCCTCAACACTTCATCCTTACCCATCTTGTATAATTATTCTGCAATGAGCTAATAAGGCCTACTCTTAAGTAAAAGCGTCCTCTTTTACTTGGCATTGGCATTCTGGGGAAATCTAGCTATGCTTAAAAGCATCACAATGTCCTTATACCAAGTAGGTGTGGCATCAACAACAAACAACATGCTGTCTGAGAGATCATCACAAATCCCATCTTCAGAGGTTAGCTCCCCACTTAGGATTCTAGATAGATGATCAACCATGACATGGTCCTTCCCGGACCATAATCTCAAATTTAAATTCTTGAAAGAGAAGGAGCCATCTCCAAATCCTGCTGGCCACTTGGGCTTTATTCAACAAATACTTCAGTGCTTAATGGTCCGTGATCACCACAAAGTGATGTCCTAATAAATAGTGACTGAATTTTCGAAATGAGTACACTATTACCAAACCCTCCCGCTTTGGTTGAGTAGTTTCTCTCGGCCCTATTGAGATGCCTGCTTGCATAGTGGATAGGCCTATCCATCTTCAGTTCTACATTTGGCTGAGCGATCACTACTCCTATTGCTATTGCATTGGCATCCGTGTGCACATGGAAGATCAACTCCGAATTCGGGGTGATGAGTACTAGATCATGCACTAGCATGTGCTTGAGAAAAGTGAATGAAAAGCTACAGGTGAGAAGAGAGCTTGAGCTCTTGCAAGCACGCACACACTCATAGGACCTCTGGTGGAAGATTTGATAATGTGCCAGCAAGTTATCTATGACTTCATTCATAAAATGTTTCCCTCACACTGATGATTTATATGGGGCACCCAAATCTGGTGAAGATGCTCTCATCCATAAACTTGGCCACTGTGAGAGTAGTTTTGTCCCGAGTGGCTGTGGCCTCATCCCATTTAGTTGCATAGTCGGTAGCCCACCAAAATGCACTCACACCCGGTGGGGTGGGATTTTCGGCGGGTGATGGGTTTCCCACAAAATCAATGCCCCACTTCTCAAAGCACTGGCATGGTTGGTGAGATTATGGTTGATATGCCGCCAGTGGGATGACAACCACTTTGGAGTACTAGAGTTATGGCATAGTTATAGCGCCGGCTCATACAGCCACTTTGGAGTACTAGAGTTATGGCATAGCTATAGCGCCGGCTCATATAGTCGAGTTCACACCGTGGACCGACAATTATATGATTTTTAGGAGGAGAGTAATTTCCCTTATAGTATGTACTTGTAGAGAAGAGAAGAAGATAGAAGAAAATTTAGCCATCCATCTCTCTTGTCTGTCTTACTCTCTTGTGTGTGTGTGTGTGTGTGTGTGTGTTTGCTTGCAAAGAACTCAAGCTCTCCCTCGCCCTCGCATTCCCTTATATGGTATCAGAGCTCCAGTTGTGTGAGAGATAAGGAGACAAGCAAGAGGGAAGAACAAAACAAGCAAGGAAGCAGTACATTTAGATTTGGTGACATACAGGTTGTGTTGAAGTACCGCTACTACAGTCATAGAAGATACTACTATGTTACAAGTTTGTATACAGAAATTATCTGTTTACATGTTTGTGATTGTTGTAGGAAAACATGTCTAACAAAATTAATCAAATTGTCAGTGTGAGAAGTTGGACAAGAATAACTTCCATGCTTGGAAGTTCAGAATGACTAATTTCTTGATGGGTAAAGGATTTTGGGACTATGTCAAAGGAGACAATTAGGAGCCTCCAGAGTTGTGTGAAGAGAATGCCACTCCAACAGATATAGGGTGCAAGGAAAGTCATGTATTGGCTTTCAAGCAGTGTCAAAGAAACGATTGGTAAGACACATACAGGATCCCAACACTCCAGCAGAGTTGCATGGAAAAACCTAGTGCAGATGTTCCAGACCAACACAAAGGCAAGGAAATTGCAATTAAAACAAGAGCTGTATACTGTGGAGAAGAAAAGCATATCTATAAATAAGTATGCTTTAAAGATCAAGGGTATTGTTGAATTCATTGGGTCTATCAATGTATTTGAGAAGATGATAATTTAGTAAGTGTCTGTTTGAATGGGCTTGGCAAAGAGTACATGCCATTCAAGACCTCTATTGTAATACCAATTTTTTAGGATTTCTAAAAGTAATTTCTAGAATATTCCTAATTTCTCTTGAGAATCCCATCGTTCATGAAATTTTCAATTCCGCCCGACAATTCTCAAATCCAATGAAAATTTTTAATTTTAATGGATTTTTTAATTTTTTGGATAAAAAAATATATTTAAAAGGAATTTGAATGGTCACGGGCACCCGAATGGACACACCACATGCCAAACACCAACCCCACATTTTCTCGAAATTTAAAATAATCTTTGTCTAATTTTTCACTAATTTTTAAGAATTTTTTGAAATTTTTAATCAACCCAGAACGCATTTAGAATACGAACGGTCAAAAAAATTCGTAATTCCGACGGTTTTCCTGGAATACGGAAAGCCAAAAGTTTTGGGAAAATGAAAAGACAAAAAAATCGGAATGTGAAAGGTCAAAGGTTTCCGGAATACGAAAGGTCAAAAGTTTTTCCGGAATTCGGAAAGCCAAAAGGTTTCGGGAAAACGGAAAGCCAAAGGTTTTCCGGAAGATGAAAAGCCTCAAGAAGAAATTTTTAGAAAATTTTCAAAGATTTTTTTCTCAAATCCCGTAATTTCTCACCATTTTTAGGCTTTTTTCAAGCTTTTTTTGAAATATTATCAAAAGCTTTTTTTAAATAAAAAAACTCTTTTTTTAAAATGAAAAAAATAAGCTTTTTAGCTTATATGGGTTTTGATTTTTTTAAGGGGGGGAGCGTTTTTTTCCACCGGCCCTGCTGTGCGTAGCCCCCCCCTCTCCCGCCACCTACGCGTAGAAGAAATTGAGGAGGAAGAGAGAGTAGATTCTCTCTTCACTTTTCTCTCCTCTCCACCTTCTCCAATACCTTCCCTCTCCACCCTCTCCTTCTCTATTTAGAAAAGATTAACTTTAATCTCTTGATTAAAGTTTTTAATTAAACTTTTCTTAATCATAATTAACATTAATTATGATTAATGTTTTAAAAAATTCATTTTAAGAGAATTTCTCACGGAAAAAAGAAGAAAAAATCAGATTTGAGAGGCGGAGAGAGTCCCACGCACACGGGAGAGCATCTCATGCATCAACACGCTGTCCCCTACTGAATTTCAGTAGAAAATTGACAGAAATTTGATCGCATTCCCGTGGAAAAAACCTGCAAAAATGTATAAAAATACATTTTTAATCATAAAAATGCTCAAAAAATTCCTAAAAATTTAGGAAAAATTTCTAAAAATTCTAGAAATTTAGGGAATCCATTCTTCCAAAAATATCCACCATAAAATATGTGGTTTTTTTGTAAAAAGTTCCATTAATGCTTGATTTTAACCATAAAAAATAGGAAAAAATAGCATTAAACTCACGGAATTCCCCTGCAACGTCGATTCGTCCATTGAATTGTAGTAACACACGTTCCAATCACCATATCGATGATCCACGTGCAATTCATCAACACAAATCAATAAAATAATATTTTTATTAGTAAATATTAAAATTTACTTCAAAAAAAATCAACAACAATTAACTAGAGATTGCTCTGATACCACTGTTAAAACCCTAAGATCTCTCTAGATAATTGTTATGCATAAACGTGTATAAATCAGGCATAAACTCAACCACCCAACCACCCCCAAGCCCAAGGGAAACACTCTTGAATCATAAATGAAATACATCATACCTCTACCTTGATGTCCCATACCATCAAGAGGTATAATTCCAATCCAATAGCATGTAGCTATAGTGTGAAATGATAGATGAGTAGATATGGACCTCTACACAAGAGACCATAGCATAAGCCTCCAAGCCTCCAAGCCCCCATGAGTGTGCCCCATTCCCCTATTATATAGGAGGGCCCTCAAGTGACTCTTGACTTTCCATTCCCCATGTGTGACCCTTGGATGCCTGACCCTAACCTTAATCCTTAAGGTTAGTCCTAACCCATGCTCCACTAGAGCTTGTTTCCATGCTCCCATGCTCACAAGCCTAATGTGGGTTAGCCTCCTAGTATATGCACACATAATGTGCATATAACATAGTACACATAATGTACATATAACAAGATGTCTTTGATGAGATGAGTAGCTGGTATGCACCAACAGAGCGAAGGCAACAAAAGATGTAAATGTAAGAAGTGCTAATTCTACACCACATGTAGAGCAGCAACAATCACAGCAGCTGCTTAGTGGACCTGGAGAGTCCTCTAGCAATGGATCCAGTGTTGGTTCATGGTCAAGTAGGTTGAGGACAGATGTAGGTACACATGTATCACACAAAGGGAAGGAAAAGATAGATCAACCTTTTGTGCTTGATCTGTCAGCAGATCACTCATATGTGGATAGTGACTCTAGTGGCTCTGAGTAGAGCCTTGATGAGGAGCTTGGCATTCCGTCTGTGGTTACTCCTGGTGTAAGGAGAACCAGGGCTATTTTGAGGACACCTAGAATATAGGTCTATGAGGGTTAGGTACCCTGTTGACAGGTTGAAATATGATGGATATACAGTCCATCATTATGCTTACATGGTTAAATCAATATAGGAGTTAGAGCCCACTTGTTTTGAGCGGACACTTGGAAATAAAAAATTGGGAAGATGCTATGAATGAAGAGATGGCAGCATTGGATGCAAATGCAACATGAGAGTTAGTGCCTTTGCCTACTAAGAAAAAGAAGGCAATTGGATATAAGTGGGTGTATAAGGTCAAGCATAACACAGATGGTTTAGTGAGCAGGTACAAAGCGAGGTTGGTTGCCAAGGGCTATGCGCAAACCTATAGCATTGACTATGAGGAGACATTCAACCCGGTTGGAAGAATGGCAACTGTGAGAGCTGTCATTGCTATGGCTACAGTAAACGATTAGTCTTTACATTAGATGGATGTAAAGAATGCCTTCTTGCATGGTGATTTGCAAGAAGAAGTATACATGATGCAGCCACCAAGTTATGAGAGTGATGCAACCTAGATTTTGTGTGTAGATTATGCAAAGCCCTGTATGGCTTGAAGCAGGCACCAAGAGCATGGTTAAACAAGACCAGGGAGTATCTTGTCACCATTGGATTTCAAACATCCAATGTAGATTTTTTACTTTATGTGAAAAAGACAGATAGAGGGATTATGCTGTTAGTCATTTATGTGGATGACTTAATTACACTGGTGATAGTGATGCTGTTAGTCATTTATGTGGATGACTTAATTACACTGGTGATAGTGATGCTGACATACATGATGTCAGGAGGCTTTTGAAGTAAAAGTTTGAGATGAAAGATTTGGGTGAGCTGTGATATTTCTTGGGAATAGAGATGGTGAGATCACCTCATGGCATTTTGTTATGGCTTAGACATGTTGTCCAAGTATGGCATTTTGTTATGGCTTAGACATGTTGTCCAAGTATGGTATGACAGGCTATAAGCTTATTTCAGTGTCATTGGAGAAGAACACAAAGCTTTCCACAGATACAGGTGAGATTTTGTTATGGCTTAGACATGTTGTCCAAGTATGGCATTTTGTTATGGCTTAGACATGTTGTCCAAGTATGGCTTAGACATGTTGTCCAAGTATGGTATGACAGGCTGTAAGCTTATTTCAGTGTCATTGGAGAAGAACACAAAGCTTTCCACAGATACAGGTGAGATTTTGGAGGACCCCACTACGTACATGCGCATAGTGGGTAGCTTGATCTACATGACCATTACTAGGCTAGGCTTAAGCTATGTCATTGGACTTGTGAGCTAGTTTATGCAGGCCCCTAGGAAGCCACACTTGGATGTGGCTAGACGGATTCTCAGGTACATAAAGTTCACAGTTGATTATGGACTTTTCTATGAGGCTGGTACAGAGATATAGCTACATGGGTACACAGATACTCATTGGGCTGGTAGTGTTGTAGATAGGAGGTATACTAGTGGCTTTATGTTTTGATTTGGGAGTGCTGTTATGAGTTGGAGCAATAAGAAGTAACCAACAATTGCTTTACTAAGTATAGAGGCAGAGTACAGGGGTGTTGTTATGGGGCAGCTTGTGAGGTAGCCTAGTTTTAAAAGCTACTTGGTGATATCGGTGACCTCGTGAATAGGGCAGCTATCATATACTGTGACAACATAAGCTACATGGGTACACAGATACTCATTGGGTTGGTAGTGTCGTAGACATGAGGTATACCAATGGCTTTATGTTTTCATTTGGGAGTGCTGTTGTGAGTTGGAGTAATAAGAAGTAACCAACAGTTGCTTTACCCGACTACAAAGGCAAAGTACAGGGATGCTGCTATGACAACTTTTGAGGTAGCCTGGTTTCAGAAGCTACTTGGTGATTTGGGTGAGCCCGTGAATAAGACAGTTATCATATATTGTGACAACATAAGTAGCATACAGCTAGCCAGTGACCCAATATACCATGCTAGAACAAAGCACATTGAGGTGCATTATCACTTTGTGAGGAAGAAGGTTCTAGTAGGTGATGTAGATTTGGCATATGTTAGCATAGAAGATCAGGTGCTAGTGTGCTCAAAGTAATAATCTTTGATGCTAAATTTTCTTGAAGCTCGTGTCTGTACCCCCTTTTTGAAGGCTTTGACTATGAAGCTTATGAAATTTATAATAAGCTTTTGTTAAAGCTAAGGCTTAAATTGTCCAAAAGCTTGAAAATGTGAGACTATAGAGTTTTCAAATAGTAAAAGTTCAAAACTTTCAAAGCTTTTAAGATTAGAAGCTTTTGAATGTAAAACTTTAACCCTTTTGAAAACCTTCTTTTTGCCATGACGAAAATTTTGCTTGAGGTTTGCTATGTTTGTTGTGAGCTTTGAGGGTATACAATACTAAATCTTTTATGAAATTTTGGTTAAGGAGAAGAAAAATTTGAGAATTTTTGAGTAAAAGACTTTACATACTTTTAAGTTTAAGCTTTACACACACACACACATATATATATATATATATATGGTAGAGAACTTATAAGCATTGTTAAGATTTTGAGAAAAGGGCGAAATCTTTTAAAGGAAAGCTTTTAGAAAATCTTTTGATTACTAAAGCTTAAAGCTTTTAAGCTTTTTTTAAAAAAAATTAAAAAAAAGGAGAAAAACTTTAGGGTTTTAAGGTTGAAAACCTTTTTAGTCTTTTAAATAATAAGGCTTTTTTTTTTGGGAAAGCTTGAGTTATGGAAAGGAACGCGCGGCAGGGCCCGTGAAGAAGGTAGGCGACGGCGACCAGTACGAGGAGATAAGAAGGCGGAAAAAAAAAAAAAAAAGATAATCAGGTCAGCAGAGAAAATTTCAAAAATAATAAGTCCACTTCTTTTGTAGCCCCTTGCCCATCCACTTCCGTGATAGCTATGCTTCCTGAGAAAAAAAAAAGTGGTATTTAAAAAGTGGGAAGTGGTTTTTGGGAAAAAGGTGACAAGGATTTGTAGCCCTTGATTTAGATTCCATCCAATGGTTCACAACATTCCCATAAACAATTTAACCCTTTTGCCCAAAGGTTTCTTAAGCTTTGCTTTCTTTACTCTTTCCATTTTTGTGAGCTCCTTTCTTTGTCCAAAGTATTTCTACCTTTCATGCAGGCTTTTTTGCAGGCCTTTCTTTTTCTCGTGATAATTCTTCTTTGATTTATTGAAGCTTTAGTAATCCCCAAAAATCAAACCTTTGGCCTTCTTTGCTCCAAATAATTGCGTAACCTTGTTTTTGAGTTTTTCTTTAAAAATCCTTCTCTTTGAGTGGTCCCCAAATTTCTAATACCGCTGTCAGGATCTTTATGGACACTTGGAGAAGGAATTCTAATTCTCAACATAAAAATTAGAGCATAACATATATTTTCACAAATTAAAGGCATAAACCTTAATAAACAAAACTAAATAAACAAAGAGAGATGGATAATAGAGTACAGATCACCATCAAAGATTCGGTTGAATCTCCCCTAGATGAGTGTGATCCTTGTACCACTCACCCATATTTATATGTATTAGAAAAGGCTTGTTTTTCAAAAAGATAAAAAAAACAAAGCACAAGTGCTTTTGAGTTTTTGAGCGTAAAAGCTCTACAAAAATATAGTGAGCAATAGTATAAAGTTTTGGGCTTACCAAACATATAAAATACTATTTGATATGTACAAAGGTATGGGACCTTAGATTTACAAAAATGTTGATGCCTAAATATGAAACCATAAAAGGTATTCACATGTCTTCCAAAATATCTCATAGTGATCCAACACATGTTTCATCCACAATTAACACATAATAATCCGCCACTAAATCATCACCTTTATCCAAAATAATATCAGTTAGTGCTGCACATAGCTCATTAAACACATTAATCTTGACCATATCATAATAGTGCACACAGCTAATTAAACACATTAATCCTAGTAGACATCATACCAGCGCACACAACTAATTAAACACATTAATCCTAGTAGATGATATAAATACAAGGCGCATCCAAAATAGAATATGCCGAAATAAAATAATGGGTGTATCCATAGAGGTTATGATTAACATTAAAATAAAATAAAAATAGAATATCTTGAAATAAAATAATGGGTGTACCCATAGAGGTTATGACTAACATTAAAATAGGAAAAACACTATGGATGATAACTGACATTAGAGGAGATACCCTAAACTAACCTATATGGGTATAGGGGGATTGGATCTTAGGGAGATGGGCAGCCAATGATGGGGCTGCTCACTTGGTCTTCAACATAATCAGGTTTTTCTACTGTGGGAGATATGGAATACCAGAAATTGCATAGTCTTTTAGAAAGAAACCATTATTGGGGTGGATGTGACAGAGTTGATGCATAAATGTACATACATGTGTTGGTCTGTATATTATGTGAACAAGCTGAATAAGGATGAGATGGCACAGCTAATTCAGGCCTTGCAAATTGGCATAGCTTGACCTTTATATCTACTAGGGTGACTCTTATGCATACTAGGTAAACCTAACACGTTCTTCTCTTGTTTTAGGGTTGTACAAGGCTAGATGTGACTTTGAAATTTGGGCCAAAAACAAAGAGGTGGTATCTAAAAGAGAAGCAAACTATCTACACCTATGTTGCATTTATTGAAAACTAGGCTAGTAGTAAAAGTGTGGACAAAAAAAGGTGATGTCTTAGAGAGATAATCTCCCAAAGGGTGCACAATTGAAGCTATGATTGAAGCATGTATACAACTAGGATATCAAACTTCCTGGGAGCAGTCCTCTTTTGTGTTGGAAGATGAAAGGTGGAGTAGGGGGTGTGACGGGGTCTCAAATGTGGACACTTCAGTGATAGTAAGGTTAGCTTGACAAATAGGGCACCACACTAGTTCCCTCTTAGGGTAGAGATGGGGTTGACCAAATTGATCCCGGTTCTCCAATGTTGGGTCATTTGTTGCGTTAATGCAGTGGGCCAGCTGTTTGAATATATAGGTTGCTTGCATGCTTCTATATATATTTATGTATTTTCTATGCTTGTTTCGATTTTTTTCTCTTCCTTGCATTCTTATTTGTAGGTGTATCCAAATCTATGGATGCACCTCCCAGGAGGAGAGAAATATCTAGAGTTTCCAAACCTGTCAAAGTTAAGGACTTTGAGGTTTCTATCACTCTCGGTGTTGGAAGCACTGATGTTGACATTCCTTCTGGGCTCCTATTTGTAATTTCATAAGGAATGAATGCACGAAGGTCCTACTGACTACATTGGAGAAGGGCGGCACTATGAACCACTTGCATTGTCAAATCGTGGTCAAGATGCGAGCATCTTCTCTCATTGCTATCAGTAATGCACTGAAGTCCTACGTGTAAGCTGGATGGTGGGCTTGTCATGTGTCATGCTCTTTGTCAAGTGAAGATGCATACCTTCGAGGGCATGTTGGGCTATTGCATGAAGGATATGCACAAACTGCACTTGAGAGTTTTTGCCCATACTGAGGCAGAACTTTGTATGGATAGCATGGTCAAGGTGATCTGAAAAACCGAGTCTGCTTGACTTCTCTCAACATCTTTGAGAGGGCATTTGTGTTCATGAAGAACTTCCTTCCGAACTGAGTGTCAGCAACTCTAGGAGTGACTTTGCTCAAGATGATATGCATGCACGGGGAAGTTCTTTCCCTCTGCCTCGTGGGTTGTTCCTCATACATGAAATGGCATGAGCTTAGCTAAGGCAAGAGCCGTCTAGAAGTGCATGAAAGATCCTGAAAGTGATGATCTATCAGACATTCACAAGGTTTTCTTCCACGACAACTATATCGAGGGAGAGCGAGCACGTTACTTTTTGCATGGATCTCATCCCAGTAACACCGAAGTGGCAGAGATGAATCCAGTTGAAATGGAAGATGAGGAAGAGAAGATCCAGGAGTTTCTTCGGGCTATAACTGAACAACAAGAATACACTCCTGTTGCACCCCCTTTAGATCTCAGTTGCAGTTTTATAAATTTTCAAATATTTGTATATATTTCCTTGCCTGTATTTTGTATCTGAATCCAGCCATGTGTTGTGGCTATTTAACAGCTGTAAATATCGGTGCCAAAATGTAAACCAAATATGCAAATAATAAAGTGAAATATTTATATATATTTTCTTTTTGTATTTTTTTGTGTTTCCAAAAGCATGATACGATTAGTGACGTATTGTCGATATGTCAATATGACGAGCACATGTGAATATGATAATACCTTAGAGTGTTAATTCCAATAACCCAAGGTGTACAACCTTAGGTCATTCGATTAATTAGTGCCCGTCGTCGTCGCAAGCGGGCACTAATTAATCGATTAATTAGTGCCCGCCGTCGCAAGCGGGCACTAATTAATCGATATGTCACTGTGAGCGAATATGTCACAGCCTTTACCAATTCTTTCCCACAAGCGGGCACTAATTCTTTCCCACAAGCGGGCACTAATTAATCGATATGTCACTTCTGTGACCAAAGATGTCACAGCCTTTACCAATTCTTTCCCATGTTTATAATCTCTATTATATTTGGCGTGCCTGATTTACGTGCTTAATGGGCCAAGTTGGTATTATTTGGAGTTTATTTAACCACCTTTTCACCCTTGTAAATTACCAAGTAAAATGGCTTTTAAACGTGCAATTGTACTAAATAATATGATACATTCAAAGAATCTCAATGTTATATGAATAATTTAATCTTTTTTAAAAATTATGGCGATTAAGAATTTATAACATAGTTGAAGTTTACCCTCACCAAAATGTAAGTAGTGTGATCGAATTCTTGAAAATAAAGTATATCAATAAAACTTCGTAGTAGCTCAACGCACTTTATGATCTCTTTCTTTAATTTACACAATTCAAACTGAAACATATAATGTATTCATGAACTTATATATTATTACATCACATGCAAGTAAGCATTTCCACATGCCTCACCTCAACTTTCATGTTTTGACATGCACCAAGCCAATATTGCACTTCGACTTCAATCCCAACACGAGATACTTCTACCAAAGATAGCAATTGCAAGTTGTATTATCAATTATGCACATCAGTAACAATGATCACTATTGAGGTTATCATTGAAAAGAGCTTTTCTCTAATGGCAATTTAAGTGCATGGATTGTGCATAGACTTGTTCAAAATATAATAACCCAAAAGTCATAGCGTAGAGCAATTTGTCAAAACTTCCATTGTCACAAATATTGTAGTTTGTAGCCCTTAAATTTGAGGATCTAGGGACTGTAGAACCACTCTTTAAAGCACCACAATTTGCTCAATGAAACCGCCCTTCACATGTTGAGTTCATTTTGCTCATCCACATCAACATCTTGGGGATGGGCAATGGGGACTATGTAACCTAGCATTTAGGCACGGCAATTGTGTGTATCTAACACCCTTCTTGACAGGTAAAGCCTTCATTTAAGGCTTGACCGATAAATCCCCCTTTCAAGGGTATTGTAATTTGTAGCCCTTAAATTTGGGGGTTCAGGTAAGATTTCATCTTATTTTAAAACATAATAGACAGGCGATGATAGGAAATCACATTATGGACATTGAATCTCCTTATCAACATTATTGGAGCGTCTTTGGTGTTGAAAAACACGCCGGGGTTTGAGAGAGAGATATTGCTGAAATTTGAAGCCTTCAAAGGGCATCAAAGCCCTTCAAACCTTCTAGAGAAGGCCACTTAGAAAATAGGGTTGCAAAAGAAGGCCACACAGGGTCACTATTTTGACAATTTCTCTACCCTCGACTATAAAAGGCACAGTGCATTTAAGAAGGGGGAGCATGGCATCGACGGCACGGAAGTCGGGCGAGCATCCCGAGGCATTTTTAACGCTCGAGATTTAAAAAAGCCCGAGTCTGCTCGAGCGTGCCCGAGTTCAACACAGTTCGCTCGCATTCAACTCGGGGCCGAGATTTGAACCTGCGCGAATGCTCTATCGCTTCGCTACATGCGTTTCGCAGGTCCATGGGCGCGTGACTTGCTTATAACCCAACCCCTGCTACCCGAGTTCGCCCCACGGGAATCAGATGGATGTTTGTGTTTCGTTTTGCGGGCCCGACTTCTGCTCCGTCTCGATGCCATGCTCCCCGATTCTGACTTTTGCGTTGTTGATGCCACGCTCCCCGCTTCTTAAATGCACTGTGCCTTGCATACTTGAGGGTAGGGTTGATTTTTGATGCCCGTAATGCACGTTTTTGGCCATTTTGAACATAATTAACTTCTAATTTTTTTGGAGAGACGTCAAAAATTACATTAAGAAGCTCAAAAACAGGTGATTATGGGAAAAGACCGTCAGTTTTGATGGGCAGGGCTACACGTGAAAAAGCGGACGAAGTCCCAGCCGGTGGTGTGGGTTTGATTCGTGCTCTCTACAGTGTTGCGCGTCTTGGAACTGGAGTTGGGTGTGTGAGTAATGTATATAAACCGGTGTTTCTTGCCAAAATTTTATTTTAAAAAAAGCAACCTTGCCTGAGGTGAGGGTGTGAGAAGGGCCAACACGTGTGGCATGTGAGAACAACGGTGCGGCTGGGCGAGTCCCCGGACCCCCAGTTCCCACGTGTGCAAACAACCCTCATTCTGAGCCTCTCGTACTCCACACCCCCGCCCTTTTTGCTCTTTTCTTTGACTTTGCGCCATCCATCAAAGTCTCTCCTGCCATGACGGCTTCTCTCACCAACCGTAATCTTCTTGCGAGCCACCGAAAACAATCATTTGTCCCCGTCCATGTCCAGTGTAGCCCGTGCGTGCTCAATTTGACTTGGTTTTGGCCTCTTCTGCAACCCATTTTGGGTCCTCATCATGTGCTCTCTGTGCCTGCTCGGATTTTGTAGTTGCCTGGCTTCAGATCTAGGGTTTTCTGAAGCTGCTCAGTGCTACTGGTTTTGAGGGCTTCCTCCAGCTGTGCAGCCGGACAGATGGTCCGGCCAAGCCCATTGACGCTACAGACAGGGAGTATCTGGTGAGGATCTAATGCTGAGTGAGTTTCATATGAAATCAGGTATGAGAGTACATAAAGGAACACTGTAGAGAGAGAGAGAGAGAAGGGCATATCTGTATCGAACACACACACACACACACACACACACACACACACACACAGGGAGAGTACACGTTTGCGCTAGTAGCTTCCAACATGGAGCACATAACCCCATCTAGCTCCAATGATGATAGTGGCAAGTACCCTATCCTTGGACACCCTCAGTTTATGCACATCACCCCTGCCCATCATCAGAACATGCCCTTGTTCCACCAATCTGAAGATAGTTTCTCCTTAGAGATAGTCACGTCGCCGCAGCAGGATCTTGGTCAGTGCACATCTCCAAACCAGCCCCTGCCACGTTCTCAGGCCGTCCCAAACCCCCCTTCTCACTCAGAGCCCCATAGAGGAGAAGCTGTAGATGCATTCTCGTCCAATTACAACAGTTATTTTGGATACACATCATCTGTTAATCAGAACTTTGGCTCTGATTATGTAAGCATCCCACAGAATGCTCTGGCTGTCTCCTGCGCTTCGCCAGAAGCTTTATTGCATGTCCTCTCATTGATTCAACATAAGTTACAGCAGTTGCAGGCCGTTGTGCAGCTGATGGTTCAGGGAGGCGGGCAACACGGTATGCCTCAGCGGCAGCAATCGCTAGCAGCAGGTGTTACGTCTATTATGTCACAGCTGTTTGCAGCCACTGCCGGTTTGCTGCAGCAGCCAGCCTGGTCATCAATCCCTGTTTCATCGCCTGCTCGGCAGTTCAACCAGACATTTGATCTGAGATCTGACAGTTTTCATGATGATGGAGTGAACAATTCTATTTCAGCGTCACTTGGAAGCTTCATGGGGAACACACATGAAAGCTTCTTCCCCCCAAGCAGCGGCTGCTCTACCTTGATGGGTGGGGTGGCAACAAGCTCAGCTATGAGAGTGGGCATGGGAGGCTCAGAAATGGGTGTAGCAACCAGAACAATGGATCAGAGACGTAAGGAGCAAGGTTTAATCTCTTCTTTTGGTGACCTTAGGAATCCTCTTGCCCCTGGAAAAATACACAGTAACACTGTTGAAACCGATTTTGCAAAGGGAAGTCCTGGTAGTGCAGTTGAAGCTGGTAACGGTCGTGGTATGGATGATATTGGGAATCGAAGGATGTTTTCATTGGAAGATCGTGGTTATACTAGTGTTTTGAGGGATGATGATGATGATGGCGAAGGCGAGAGCCTCCCACCGGGGTCATATGAGCTGGTGGAGATGGCTGCTGCTGAGATTCTTGCTGAGCATACTCATTTTTGTGAGATTTGTGGAAAAGGTTTTAAAAGGGATGCCAACTTAAGGATGCATATGCGTGGTCATGGCGACGAGTACAAGACCCATGCTGCCTTAGCAAGGCCTGACAAGACCACTCTTGATCCTCCAATGGTCAAGCTAAGGAGATACTCCTGCCCTTATGTGGGATGCAAAAGAAACAAGAAGCACCGGAAGTTCCATCCATTGAAAACTATGCTGTGTGTGAAGAATCACTACAGGCGGAGCCACTGCCCGAAGGCGCTGACCTGTAGCAAGTGCAAAGTGAAGAAATTCTCAGTTGTAGCAGATCTAAAAACCCATGAAAAGCATTGTGGTCGGGACAAGTGGCAGTGCTCATGTCGGACGACGTTTTCTCGGAAAGATAAGCTCTTAGGGCACATAAGTCTATTTGCTGGGCATACTCCTGCAGTTCCAATACATGAAGTGGAGAGTGGTATAGAATCCTCTAGAAGCTCTTTCTATCCCGGATGTGGAGAAGGTTTGGAAGGCTTAGCACACAACGAAGGAGTTTATCTGGGCACATCAGGGTCTGCCAATGTTGCTCAGGGAAGTGTCCCAGCAATAAAGTGTTGCTGTGATGGCTGGAAGTAGTCATGGGATGGAGATGCTGTGCGTCATTGAAGTTCTGCAACAGTGGCTGAAGTACATTCATTAGCGCTGCTGACCTCCCTGGGGGAGGGGTTTGCTCTTCAAGAATGTGAAAAATGTGGTTTCTGTAAGGATCCTTTGTAACTGCTACTCTCAAAGCTAATGCGAGCCTAGGCATAGGTAGGATATGGCTGTGACAATGATGGATTATTATGCTATCTCATGCATTTTTGTATACATGCACTGCTGAAATGGCAAAGTTTTATGTTGATGTGTGCCAAGACTTATCCTGATTTCAGTTGGCTTTTAGTGGGATTATATATATGTTTTTCATTGCATGCCATTCTTTTTTCTTGGGCGCGCGCGCACGCGTATTGTGCTGGATGCCATGTGATCCTTCTTTGATCCCTTCAATATCTCCTCATCTTCCTTCCACTTAAAGCAGTTCTTCATTTTGATCCCTTTGATTCTCCTCATCTTCCTTCCACTTCAAGCAGATCTTCATTAAATGCCCTTTTTCTTGCAGTAATAGCAAGACTTGGGGGCTTTCTTTTTCTTTTTCTTTGTCTCCTCAGTTGAGAAAGCTTCTGAAGTAGACCCATGGATGTCGACAACTTCTCCATTGCTTGGACCCTTAGATGCAACAACTCTCGTCTCTTCCATCACAAGAAATGCTGCTCTACAGAAACAAGTGTCAAGTCTGACTGATTTGCAATGACACCTACCACTTGATCATAATGAGGTGGCATGGAGGAGAGCAAGATGAATACTGCCTCCTCTTCTACGACCACACTTGCACCATTTAATTGGTTGATTACACATCTGATATTAGGCTTGCCATCGTGTTGTCCTTGCCTATTTTCATTTGATCAAGTTTCTTTCTAAGAAACAAACGAGCTGCTACATTAACTTGACCAAATATACGTTTTAAGTCTAGCCCAAGCTACAATTGAAGACTTTGAGTTAGCCACCAGATGTATTTGAGTGTAGCTAAACCATGTATAACATAAGACAAAGCCTTGGAGTCTAGCTCCCATTTGGTTACTTCCTCAAGGTCTCTACCACTAGGTTTTTTAGTTGTGCCATTGACAATGCCCCTCGTCACGATTATTGAGTGCCACATGCATTTATATGGACCAAGTGGTGTACATTGATCCATCAAACTTTTCATGTTTATCAAAGTAACACCCCCATATCCCCCCCTCACCCCCCCCTCCGGCTCCAGCACGGCCCCCCCCCATGGCCATAATGAAAAGAAGCAAAAAGTATGTGTAGGAAATCCTTTAGTGCGGATTTTAGGAAGAGCTTAGTGTACTCACAAGATGGAATCACCAAGTACCATCACCATAGAGATGCATACTATCTGATAGGCCCTTAGAAAAAAACGTTGCCCTAGTAGAGTGATAGTAGTGAGGTTTGGGGGTTCTTCTTTTCTCGATTTTAGACAATTGCCATTGGCTTTAGGCATTTAAAGCCATGCCCTAAATCCACCCACTCTCAATCCCTTGACCATTGAAAGAAAATATGTGTAGTTCAAAAATATGCAGACCTTCACCAAAATGATTCAATGCCCACAAAGGATAAATCCAAACCCACAATGCCAAGGTTAAATGATGGTTTTCAAGCTGCAAAACCCCCCCTCTTAGTGGCATTTTAAATTCATCACCCATAAAACATTTAAAGCCTTCAAAGATACAAATCTAATTTTAGATTGGCCAAAAGTGTGTGTTAACTTTCTCAACCTTGCAAATCTGCCCAAAATCAGTAGAAAGCTGCGATTTTCAGTTCGTTTTTCATGCTGCAGGCACATGCCCTACCCCCCACCATGTTTGCACAGCTTCAATGTTCATCAATGCCCAATATCTCGTCGGATTGAGCCTGCCAAAGCTCTGTGGTATGTATTCTCCCATTTGATTACCCCCTCTACCACTAGGTTTTTTAGTTGTGCCATTGACAATGCCATCAATGAGTGCTATATGCACCTTTATGGATCATCTGTAATGCATTGATTCATCAAACTTTTCTTGTTTATCAAAGACACCCCACTCCTCCACTCCCCCTCCCCCCTCCCCCCTGCGCCGCGCCCCCCCCTCACCGCCCCCGGCCATAATGAAAAGCAAAAAGTATATGTAGGAAATTTTTTATAAGTGAGGATTTTACAAGAGCTTAGTACCATGTACTCACAAGATGGAATCACCAAGTACCATTACCATAGAGATGCATGTTACATGATAGGAAAACATTGCTCTAGCAGAGTGACAGTAGTGAGGTTTAGGGGTTCTTGTTTTAGACAAGTGTCTTACATTAGAGGAGGCATTTCAAACCATGCTCTTAAAGAAAATATATCTAGTTCAAAAACTGCCCACAAAGGATAATGAAATCCAAACCCACAACGCCAATGTTAAAATGATGGTTTTCAAGCTGTAGAACAACCCCTCTGAGTAGAGCATTTTAACCTCATCACCCAAAAAAATTAAAAAGCCTTTAAAGATCAAAATCTAACTTTGGAGAGGCCAAAAGCATGTGTTGACTTTCTTAACTCTGCAAATCTACCCAAAATCAGAAGAAAGCTACGATTTTCAGCCCGTTTTTCATGCTGCAGGCACATGCCCTACACCCCACCATGTTTGCGCAGCTTCAATGCTCATCAATGCCCAGTATCATCTCGTCGGATTTGAGCCTGCCAAAGCTCTGTGGTCTGTTTCTGCAGGCGATGCTTAATCTGGCTTAAACACAGCAAAATCATATAATTGCCGTGATGGCGGGACTCGCTCTGACCTGTTGAAGATCCCCATGTGCTTGAAATGTTGTGATTTGATGTCGGTTTTCCACACCAACAAAACCACACCACTGTATTTTTGTGCAGACTTTGTTTAGTGTTGACTTTGGATTAGTGCCTTCATTAGTGAGATTAATGAAGTCCAATGCTCATGAGCTCTCTCACACCTGTTGCATACAAGAACTTCTAACTCTTAATGCCTCTACCTTTGTGATTCAATGCATTCTTTGTAGAATTTTGACCAAACCAAAACATCTAATAAGTGTATGTTATCACCGATTCAATTGTAAACTTCCCAAGTTTTAGCCTATTCACTATCTAAACCTCCCAAGTTTTGTATTTTTGTCCAAAACAAACTAAATCTTCCAACATTTGGCATTGTGCCTTAAACCCCTTATAACTTTGGATATGTGTTCTAAACTTGTACATTTTTCCAAACTCTACTTGTGTCCAAACCTCCCCAAGTTTTGGACTTTTGAGTTCCGATGTAACAACAGAGTGCGACCACAATGGATGAGCTAGTGTACCCATATCAACAAGTTACAATTGTGACTCTAAGGTAAGGCCCAATGACACATGCTTCGGCAAGGCTAAGGTAAGCTCTCGATTTAGTGCCACTACTGGGGACTAGCCTAGGGCTTTTAGCTTTGTTTATCCGTCCATTCCAAGCTATTGGGATCACCCAATATTGTCCGGTGTGTATTAGGAGGTCACCCTCCGAAAAACCTACGATTTTGGAGCCTTGTATATGTTAGTTTTTTTGCTTTTGATTTATTTACATAAGGGCATTTTATTTTCATATCTTGGAAGCGAAAAATCATGGTTTCATATCTTGGAAGGGAAAAACCTTGGTTTTATATCTTGGAAGGGGAAAGCCCTAGTGATTTTATTTGCATTATGGCATTTTATTTTTATATCTTGGAAGGAAAAAACCTTGGTTTCTTGGTGATTTACATGATTTTGGAGCCCATAAGGCTTTGATCTTGTTGTATTGAGCCAAGGAATAGCTTAGTAATTGTGATTAATAGTGGAATTCAATCTAAAAACAAAAGCATTAAGCTCCATTAAGTGTGGATAGTGTGGGATAGTTATTTTTTATTCATGCATTTCATATTTTTTCTAGCATTGTTTGAATTGGTAGCTTAGAAGTATACAAATCCCAAAAAACACACATAAATACTTGCATAACAACCATTAACTAGGATTATGACCCTTAATCAATCCCCATCAAGGCTAAAAAACCTCAAAAAACTCTAAAAACATGCGAAATGAGCTCTTGGGTTAGGAGATGTAAGCCCATAGTCCCACGAAAAAAGATACAAGTCAACACACGTGAGCTTGTAGATGTGAACCATGAGCTATGAGCCTAGAGACGTGAGCCATGAGTCAAAATCAACTTGTAAAGGACATACCTACGCATGTCCTTTAAGGATTTTCTTGTCATACCATCTATACTAGCTATAATTTTCGAGAAAAAATCTTATCCAATAATTGCTATAATTTTCGAGACTAAAGTACCATTATTGCCCAATAATTGTACATCAACCCTACCATAGGCCTAGTGCATAATATTCCATGCCCTAGGTAGGCCTAACGTATAAAAGTAAAGTACATGACCCTAGTTCATATAAAAAAGGCAAGAGCCCATAACATGATCTACAAACGTGAGTCAACAAGTATGAGTCAATAAACATGAGTCAACACATGTGAACCTAGAGATGTGAGTTTGGATGCGTGAGTCAACAGAAATTAGTCAACACACACGTGAACCTAGGGAAAAAAACTAAAAATTTTCAAAACTCACCAAAAAAGTGTGAAAAAACGTATTTTTGGAGCTTGAGCAAAATGGACGTGTCTGAAATCATTTTTAGGCGTGATTTAGGAAGCACTAGAGAACATTTCACTAGAGTGAAACTCTTGATGTAAACCCGATCTAGACTAATTGTCGAAAAAGATAATACAGTCGACTATAATGCATCAAACCACACTTCCTCAAACCCACCTAGCCTTCCCAATAGACGATGCTCCCAAAGAGCTTTGGGAAGAGATGATCCAACTAAACACAGACGTGAGTAGAGAAACAACACAACACTTAGAAATAGCAGCCATCACGGTCCTTCGAACACCAAACTGGCTCTATAAACACCACCATAACTTTACGAAAATGGTATCAAACTAATTTTGGGCGAAGCTCCAGTGAAGGAACGAGAGGAGGACAAGGAACCTCAATGTTCACTTCCTTAGAAAGTGGTCAAACCATGTCGGACACCCCATAATGTTTCAAACATTTGGTGTCGATCTTGAGCTGGGATTATCCCAAGTTGACCACAACCACCAAATGTCAACAACCGTAGTTATATGATTATCAGGACATGTCTCCTTTACTATACCATTAGGAATAAGTGTTCCTCAAAACACACATTAGCAAGCACACCCAGTGCAAGTAGGAGTCCCACTTTACATAGGAGCTCATTACAAAAGTGTCATGACCAAAGAACCAAGTTCCAGTTCTTCTCCTTTTAGACAAGGAATATGGAATGTGGGGAAGGGTAAAGACCTAATGTCTGGGAGTACCTTGAACCAAAGGGATCCATCACGCAATGTGTTCTCAATTGCAGCAAGCCAACAACCTCAAAGCCAAGCCAACATAGGACAAGTGCCATTGGAAACTGCACATCCCAACCTCATATATGGCAATAAATCCCAAGCCTTGAAAATAGAGGGTTTTGTGTAACCACTTCCTTATGTTCTAGCATCATGTGAATATGCAGAAGACATGCTTAGTGTGTAGTCACTATGTTGGTCCCTTAGTCATTGTCCATTTCCTTGAGTGCCCTTACATAGTTTCCTTGCACATTTTCCTCATCACAAGTTTGACCTCAAGGGAATTGGATCTTTGTGAAGGCTCTTGACAACCACCCTATGAAATGGCCTCTCACTTTCAAGTGTGCCCTTAGTGTACAAGGAGGTTCATCCTCAAGTGCACAAGTAGGATCCTTGCATGCTTGACAAGGAGGTTCATCCTCAAGTGCACAAGTAGGATCCTTGCATGCTTGACAAGGTTCTCCCTCATGTGAATATGCCTTGCATGAAGGATCTTCATGCCAATGCCCACTCTGTGTAGGCTCCTCTTGTGGATGCTCCTTTTGTGAAATATGCTCACCCTCTTATGAAGGTTCCTCCTGTGAAGTGGGATTTGCTTCCTAAATATTTTCTTGAATCAGCCTCAAGTGCACGAGTAGGCTCATGCCATGCTTGGCAAGGTTTTCCTTCATGTGAATATGCCTCATGTGTGAAGGATTTTCATACAAATTCTCCTTATGTGAAGATGCTCCTATTGTGAAGGATTATCATGCAAATGCTCCTTATGTGTAGGCTCCTCTTATGGATGCTCCTATTGTGAAATATGGTCCTTATGTGTACACTCCTCTTATGGATGCTCCTATATGCTCACCCTCGTGGATTCCTAATGTGAAGTATGATCACCTTATAGATTCCTAGTGTGAAGTATGCTCACCCTCTTATGAAGGTTCCTCCTATAAAGTGGGATTTGCTTCATGAATATATTCTTGACCCTTCACCCTCTTGTGAAGGTTCCTCCTATAAAGTGGGATTTTCTTCATGAATATTTTCTTGAATCAACCCTAGGTTTGCAAGATCATTCTCCAACATGGTAAGCCTCCTCTCCTTTTTATAAAATTTGTGATTGTGCGTCATTTTTGTAAAATTCTATCATGATTCCTCACAAATAAATCCTAATCGATGATTTTAATATATTCCCATAGAAGATCTCATAATTGTGTAGGACTATGCACATTTTCCCTTTGCAAGAGTGTTTGAAGATTGGGTCCAGGATGCTGCTACATCAAAGAGTTGTAGCAACATCAAAAGTATGGTCCACCTCCTTCTTTTTTCCATGTGGTACAAATGTTGTTTAGAACTTGGAAATGTGTACTCACCAACCCAACCACACATCGCTCCAGGGGATGCCAATCTCTCAAAATTTAATTATGCCTTTGTCAAATAAGATTCCATTTTGTGCCATAGTTGAATAAAATTCCATTTTGCCTTTGTCGAATACGCTTCCATTTTGTGCCAGTGTTTAATATGATTACCTTGTGCATCTTCTGTAGTAGGTTTAGTGCACCACTACTCACACATGTCCTTGTGTGTACCTTAAGAAGCCTTGTTAACAAGCAACCTTATTAACAAGATTTGTGTGTGTATGTTTAGACTTCCTTCCCAATGAAATAGGCAAACATGCCCATGTCCCTCTAGGTCCCTCTAGCACACTTCCTTCCCAATGAGATAGGCAAACATATGATTACCTTATGGAATTGCATCTTCTCTAATAGGTTCACTGCACCACTTCTCACACATGTCCTTGTGTGTACCTGAAGAAGCCTTATTAACAAGCTTTTTGTGTGTATGTTTAGACTTCCTTCCTAATGAAATAGGCAAGAATGCCCATGTCCCTATAGCACACACCCTTCATTATATACATGTCGGATTACATTCCAATTGGCTTGGGCTTCATGTCGGATTGCATTTCAATTGTCTTGGGCTTTATCTACCATTGAACCCTCTAGCACACTCCCTTCATTATGTACATGTCAAACTGCATTCCATTAAACCAAACATATGCTCATGTCCCTCTAGCACACTCCCTTCATTACATACATGTCAAATTGCATTCCGATTGTCTTGGGATTTATCTACCATTAAACCAACAAAATAAGTATTGTTAAACTTTAACCTCCTAACATAATTTATTGTTTAGGCACTCTTACAATAACACTTGGGGGTCTTTTCCTCTTCTTTCATCTTGCAAGTTGCTATAGTTAGAAGCTTCTTCAAGCTACAACACAAACTAACAAATTAGCCTCTTCTTATGGAACCATAAGATCTAATACATATAAAAATGTCATCTTTGGCACTCACCTTGGATCATACACATGGCATTCCATTGTAGCCCAGTTTCTTATACACCTATTGTTGTCAAATTACACCCACAACCTTTTCAAATCCTTTTTGTTAGGAAGTCTCATCGTAATGATAAGATCTATTCCTAAGGTGGGTCCTCTAGTTGACATTTTGAAAGTAAAGTAATGTTCTATCTTATTTCCCCTCTGCTACCATGGAAACATAAGCAACATAATCCCTCTTTGAACATAGAAAGTCACTAAATGATTGAGGACTAGCCCCTTGTTGAGCTACAACCTCTAGCTTATAAACTTGCAAAGGAAAAGTTTGTCAGATTTGCAAGCACAAGGATGGTACATTCATTCATAAAATGCACTCACTAGTTGTTTTCAACAAGAGGCCTAAGCTTTTCTAATCCATTGGTAAGCTTTGTTTTCACCAATATCTCGTCTAGATAGTCCTTTCCTAACCACAAGAGGCTTAAGTTTTTCTAATCCATTGGTAAGCTTTGTTTTCACCAATATCTTGTCTAGATAGTCCTTTCCTAACCACAAGAGGCCTAAGTTTTTCTAATCCATTGGTAAGGTTTGTTTTCACCAATATCTAGATAGTCCTTCCCTAACCACGGTACTATCTCTTGTTACACACATCAACACATTCCTTTTTTACTCTAGTTTGCTAAATTAGTTTATTTGAGGTTCCAAGTTGCACCCCATGTTCATGTTTTCCATGTAGCATTATGTGCATGTGTATTGTCATTGGGCATGACATAATACACGACAACCACACATTTCCATGCAAGTGGCAAGATTTTTACAAAAGTGAAATTCCTTTTCTCTCATATGGGCCCATTGCAATAATCTTCTTCATGATCCCCCTAAAATTAGTTTGATTGTGAGCAATTATTCACATACAAGGGTATGTAATCTATAAACAATGTATCACACTAATGCATTGATTGGTTTTGCACACCCTTAAAAAGCTTATGTTTGAGATACCTAGCTTGGTCTACATATGCCCATCATACTTTTGATCTATCCCATCCATTTCCAAGAATAGACGCAATTATTGTTGTCAGAAACTCAACATCCCTATCAAAACCAACTTTGATAGAGTGTTTTCTTTTTTCAAACTTAAACATGCTATTATATGTTTTGGCCGTTGGGCACATTGTAATTATAAATTTAAAGGAGATCCCTTATGTTCAAAAGCTCAACCTGGAAAAAGAGGAGGTAATTACATTATGGATGCTAAAAAACAAGTATGTATTCCAAGGTGTTATTGATAAATAATCTTCATTTGTAGAAGCTCATCCTTAATATAATTAGTGAATGTAAGTTTGCCTTGCAATATGTTATTTGTGATTATTTCATAGCTATCATATTGTGTCATGTGTTAATATACATCATGTGGAAGACATAAAAAATGAAGAAGGGTAGTGAGGGATTATGCTCTTAAGCACTATATAGAAAATTTTAAAGATGACCGACTCATAGATTTTCTTGTTGCAGTATTGTCTCCTACTCTATTATTCTTCCAATGAGTGGTTGCCACCTTAGAACCTTTGCAACCCAAGTTTGATATGTATTTTAATCTAGTGTCATTTTTATTGCTTTTGATGTTGCACTTAGAGCTATTCTTGCAAGTTGTTAATCCTTAGATGTTATATAAAGCAAAAGAAAGTACACTTGAAAAAATCAGCACAAGCCCTCCAAAATGAGACTTCTCCATACCTTGTGCACTCCACCTTGAGATGAGTACAAGGTAAGGCATGGCTTAATTTACTCTACAAACCAAAAGGAATTCAACCATTTCCAATAAAAAAATATTAGAATGCATGTGGTTTCTTTTCTAAGAGACTGAGTTTTTTAGAATTATCATTCTTTATTTATTATTTTTTTTTTATTTTTATTTTTGGAGAATAATAAGTATTTATTTTTATATTAACAAGGCAAAAGTAGCCATTTACAACAAGTTCTTTTAAACATCTATTCTACTCCCAATCTCTATTAAGTAGATCATATATTTGATCCCACCCCTCATCCTCCCATACAAAAGAAGACATCTCCCAGACCAGTTGTGAAAGTTTGGACTAACGGTGACTACTTTGAAGAGTAGACTCCCTAGGGATGTACTTCTAACACTTTGCTTGTGGCTTGTATGCAATTACATTGTTTTTAAAGAAGGTGAAGGCCTTGTTAGTCCTTTTTGCAACTTGTATGATTATTATTATTTTTTAACTCATCTCTTGAGGAGTTTATATTTGCATGCTTATGAGCTTTACGGGGATGGTGGATTTTTAAGATAACATTAAAATTTCTAGAACATTTCTTAAGAAGTGTAGGAGACACTAAAATCCTACATTTCTTAAGAAGTGTAGGAGACACTAAAATCCTACCATAGCTTTCATAAAGTTGGAAGTATAAAAATAAGAACAATAAAATCTCCAAGATACATAAAAGATGTAGGCAAAAGACTCTCTAAAATTAGTCTTAGGAGGAGAGAGTGGGACTCATTCATAGTATGTAGCACCACCACCTAAAACTCTATTTTATCCAACCCATGATAATAAAAATTTGACATTTTTGACGATCAATATTCTTTCTACCAATTCACAAGAAAACTAAGCTTAAGGCCTACACAAGGAAACCCAAAACCTCTTCTAGAAAACTCTATATCAGTAACCTTAGCCCCTACTCTATTTGTAATGATAATTTTTTGAGATTTTTCTATTTGATCAAAATAGTGGCATCACTTATTAATTGTTATCATCAATTCTTTTTTAGCCATTAAATTTTATGACGACATTGTTGCAAATTATATGGTATTGAAGAATTTAATTTTCTTCCTCATTAAATAGTTAAGGCAAATAAATATTCCTTAGAATACCAAAAGTGAAAGTCTAATGTAAAGACCTTAAGTTTCCTAAGGGCTCTTATAAAATCATATATTACACAAGTGAGAGGTCACAATAACCTTCCCTCTACACACACACACACAATTCATGAGCTTCATATGAATACATTTATTAAAACAACACTCTTATCATTATTAACAAACACATTCATCTTGGTCTTCCCCTCACGTTTATGAGAGGTGTCCTCATGCTTTGCAAGACACACACGCTCTCTCTCTCTCTCTCTCTCTCTCACCTCCTCCTCCTCCTCCTCCTCCTCTAAGGTACTCCTATTTGGCTTGGAGGCACATCCCACTTCAAGCTTTTTAGTCAAGCTTCAAGCTATTATCCTTGACTATAACTCAGATGGAAACACCTTGCATAGGAGTGGCATTGGCCATACAAGAGCCCACAAGCCTGCCCCATTGGGGATTGTCAAGGCAAACTCTTCTTGTTGAAAGCATACAATGCTTCATCAATCACTCAATTGAGCTATCACAGGGGATGCACCTGACTGCGACAATTAGAATTTTCCTACAAACTCTATTCAACATTGCATTTGACGATCTAGAAAGGCTTAGAGAGTATCACAAATGGACACTTTGTTTATATCTCATACCAATTTATCTAACCCAATATATCTCACAAGGGGTATAGTTGCTTGACTTGTGGAGAGTTCTAATGATAATCATGCCAGGCATGCATACTACTACTATGGCATCCGCTTGGAACATGATTCATGGCTCTTCTAATACTATCTAATACAAACAAGAGGCATTCATGCCTATTGGGGAGCTTTAGCTAATGGTATAGTTGAGGGCACCCAAACCTTCCACATTCAAGAGACATCACATATTTGGTCAAATACTGCTCTTACTCGCGATCCATTTGAATAAGGTCTTCTAGGATGACCTAATATAGGTGCTTATAGACAGCCATATTACTCTTTGCCTAGTGATCTTCTTTGAAGCCCTTGAGAAATATATCACCATTCAACCCTCGAGAGCAATGAACTTTTCTTCCATGCTAAATATCCTCTCTAACAACAAAAATTGCACAACTATAAGCAAAAAATATGTTAGACTTGATTGGATGCCTTAGACAAAAACCTATCCATGAAATACTTTATTTAAGACAATCAACAATTTGAACTTGTTTCTCCACTAAAATTGCGATTTGTGAGACTACTCACACGCCAGCACCAACTTGACATATAGGATGATGGTTATCATTGTATGAGGTTGGAACTACGTTTTCCATTATGCACATTAGCACCTTGTATCAGCCACATGGGCTATTTGTACTCATCTCCGTTTGGCACATGTTTTCAACATAGATAGGTAGCTTTTCTTAATGTTTCTCTTCCATGATCGAGCATTTCTCATGGAGACATTGTAATACTTTTTTTCATCTCATAGAACTTTTAGGTCTTTTGTAGATGTATGTGTGTGTGTGTGTGTGTGTGCTAGAGAGCTAGATGATAAGAGAGATGCTAGTGCACTATACTAAGGCGCGCTTAGAGAAATTCAAGCCTTAGGAGTTTCCATCTTGGACCATTTTCAATCTCATGATAATCGATTATCGTGTTCATGAGTGGACAAGGTCCTGTGTGCAATGTTCCTAGCTAGGTGTTGTGTTTACATATGAAGTCCACCCTGCAAGTATAGTGCATGGGGTGTGCATCAATGAGCTCGTCCCGCATGTCTAAGACGTCAACAATGAATGTTGCTAAGGCTATCGTCCATCCTGGCTGGGAAAGAAAAGCTGCGAGCAAGTACTGGTCAGCAAAAAGTTCTAAGAATCCCACTCCAATATCCTCAAGGCAAGGCAGACAAGTAGAGCGTGAAGCTTGTCCCTCAACCCAGCCGGAGTAAGAGCGCATACATATGCTGGAGGATCGTCGTCTTGCAAGCTGCCAATGTCCTGTCCGCCATGTAGCCTATGGGATCCTGTACAGAGGGTCAACTTGCCTGACCATGGTACTGGTTTAAGGAGATGGGACTGTAAGCAGCTCCCCCTAGCAGCCGTGGAAGTGCTCTAAAAAGGAAGGCAGGTCTGACAACAGTAATGGAGGGATTTGGTGCAATGCTTTGCATGCTCCCATGTATATGTTAGAAGTCATCTCCTGTCTATTTTTATACACCAGGGCCTTTGTTGTGGGTGTGCCCGCCCTTATGAGGTGTTTTCTCATTTTTCCCCACTCTCCGTATTTTTTCCCATTTTTCTGTGGCTTGGGAGGCAGCCCTGAGTTGGCAGGAGGATCCAATTGCTGGCCGACTGCATCAGCATGTGTGTTGGGAGGCAGCCCTGAGTTGGCAGGAGGATCCAATTGCTGGCCGACTGCATCAGCATGTGTGTTCCCATTTTGGAGCTGGCCGACTGAACTGGACAGGTCGTGGATGTCCAGTCGACTGCTGCCTCACAACTGGCCGACTGGCTGCATATGCTGGTCGTGGAGATTCAGGACCAGTCGGCTGCCTGTAGCAGCACAGGCCGCCGCGACTGGTATATGGGGCCATATAAATAGGCCCCCAGTCCCCCATTCCATTTCGTATCATACTCGGGATCTTCTTGTGTATATAGAGCAGAGTTACACGTTTCTCTCTCTCTCTCTTGTTGTGATTTTTTGCACTGCATTTTGCTCGTGTTCCCAGATCTGGTCATCATCTCCGCTACGCATGCTGACATGGTATCAGAGCCTAGGCTCTAGATAGTTCTTGGGATTTGTGTGAGCAAGAGGGAGACTGCTGTGTTGCTGATTGGTGGACCGTACGGGACTGTTCGGAAAGAGGAGAAGCAAGAGGACGGCAGGCTGATTTGCTGGACAGCCACTTGCACGTGTTAGTTCTTCTTTGTTCCCACCCAGACACCCTTTTCAGAGTACATCCCCGCAAATGGCAGATCTATTTGAGATGGCTGAGAGGCATGTGAAGATCCCGACACTCCCCACGTTCCCAGTGGTTGGACCGTCAGTTGGACGAG
This sequence comes from Cibotium barometz, assembly GCF_041138505.1. Classification (NCBI taxonomy): domain Eukaryota; kingdom Viridiplantae; phylum Streptophyta; class Polypodiopsida; order Cyatheales; family Cibotiaceae; genus Cibotium; species Cibotium barometz. Next base: position 9,674,307 of record NC_141108.1, on the reverse strand, counting down.
AGCAACTACGGCATATGGAAGGTTATGATGGAATCTGTTCTGGAGTCTTACGAGCTCGCTGATTTCGTCGTTGTTGGGGTTCCACGGCCGGAAGTAGAGGAAGGGGAGTTACCGTCGATCCGAAGGGACCGGGAGGCTCAGACACACAGATGTGGGATCGTGTCAACACCAGGGTCCGTTCGTTTATCTTTCTCAACTGCACACCACAGGTAATCAATCATGTAAAGCATATGACGCTGGCCAGAGGTATATGGCAGCATTTGGCCTCTCTTTACAACAAGGTATCGCCCATGAAGAGGATTTCCTTGAAGTACAGATGCGGGTTATGAGCCCTGCAAAGTCGTTGACGATGCGGGAGCATATTAACAAGCTGCAGGCTCTTCAGCAGGAAGTTCTTCAGGCTGGGAAGGAGATATCGTCAGAGGACCTGGCCATAAAGTTGCTGTCGCACTTGCCCTCTTTGTACTCAGCATTCTACTCGTCTTTGATTACCAGTGGTGGCAAGCTCAGCACCATCACGTGGGAGGAGCTTGTGCCCATGGTCCTGGACCAGGAGGAACGATTCATGAACCCTCCTCAGGGTGGAGGTTCGGAGGCCTTAACTGGCCAACGGTCGAAAGGCCGTAACATGGGCAAAGGGAAGTCTTCGTCGGAGAAGTCTTTTGAGAAGAAGTTCGTTAACTGACCGCGAGAAACTAAAGGCAGAGAGGACCTGTAATGATTGTGGCGAGAAAGGCCACTATTGGAGGCAGTGTCCCAAGCGGAAGACCGAGAAGGGTGAAGATTCCTCAGCAAGAATCATGAAGACTCCGGCTTTTGTGCACCTGGAGATAGTGGACACCGATGTTTCATTTTCTTCGGGCAGGGAGGAGATTGGAGGACTCTCTGCAATAGATACTCGAGAGTGGATTCTAAATAGTGGTGCTTCCAGGCACATGACTCCTTCCCGTTCCGGTTTACAGGATCTTTGCAGGCTTTCTGGTCACATTCTTACTGGGGATACATCCACTATCCCAGTTCACAGTGAGGGCAGGATGGAGATAGTTCCCGATGGCAGAGGGGAGAAGCATTCCTCCCAGGTGTTGTATGTTCCGTCACTTGGTTTTCATCTGTTGTTGTCAGTGCATTAGGTTTGCAAGACTGGCGTACGGGTGGAGTTTGATGAGCATTTTGTTGCTCTCCGGGACAAAGCAACAGGCCAAGTGGTTTGGAAAGGCGGAGTGGAGAATGGAGTTTACAAGCTTTCAGCACTCTCTCTCCCAGGTCCTCAGGTTTGTGATGAGTGGCAGTCTGGTAATGGCCACTTAAGTGTGGATACGCTGCAGGTACAGGCTTTCCGAGACCAGATGGTGGATAGCTTGCCAATAGATGGCAGCAGTTGGCAAGAACTCTCCAGTACTGATGTTGGTGGTGGTCAGAGGAAACTGAACAGGCAACTTATGCTCTGATGTCTCATAGTATTCGGGACAAAGAACCTCCTGTAGATGAGGATGTTCTTTCCACGAGGACCTTTCGGAAAGCCAAGCAGGTAGCAGTTGATTACTTGCAGGAGGTGGTTTCTCCAGGCTTTGTGGTTCCTGATTCAGAGGGGGTGGTTGACAGGTGTCAGAAGGCCTTGCGTAGTCTTCAGCAGGTTTCCAAGACTTGTTTTTGCACCGTAATAGGTGTAGATCCTTGTGAGCAGTGTGATGCCTCTTTGACTCAGAAGCAGAATGGTTCATTGATCTGGTTGATGGACACCAGATTGGACGAGAGCTTCCTGATGAGGCATGGTTGCGGATGACTCTTTGGGAGGCAGGATTGCGTTTCCTGTGGTTTCTGCGGCATGCGAAGGATCATGGCCTCTTGTACACAGGAGGGGGATTGTTGGATGGAGTCCGACTCCACGGTTGGAGTGACTCAATTTGGGGAGGAGATCCGGACACGAGGAGATCTACTTCAGGCCCAGGAGCAGTTTTACGAAGCAGTAAAAGGCAGTCATCTTTTGCCTTGTCGTGGACAGAGGCAGAGTACCGGGCTGCTTGTGATGCTGCTTGCGAGGTGGTGAGGATGCAGAGGTTGCATTGCAGGTTTGGGCTTCCACTAAAGAAACCCATGGTCATCCAGAGGCACTTTGTTCGTGAACAGATCGTTGCTGATGACATCTTGCTAGAGTTCTGTTCGACGGAGGACAGTACGGTGGACCGCTTCACGAAGTCGCTATCTCAGGATTTGCTCAAGCGGCACCCTAGCTCCATGTGGTTGGTTTCATAGCCAGGAGCTGAGAGGGGGTGTTAGAAGTCATCTCTTGTCTATTTTTATACACCAGGGCCTTTGTTGTGGGTTTGCCCGCCCTTATGAGGTGTTTCTCATTTTTCCCCCCTCTCCGTATTTTTCCCCTATTTTTTCCCATTTTTCCGTGGCTTGGGAGGCAGCCCTGAGTTGGCAGGAGGATCCAGTTTTGCTGGCCGACTGCATCAGCATGTGTGTGTTCCCATTCTGGAGCTGGCCGACTGAACTGGACAGGTCGTGGATGTCCAGTCGGCTGCTGCCTCACAACTGGCCGACTGGCTGCATATGCTGGTCGTGGAGATTCAGGACCAGTCGGCTGCCTGTAGCACAGGCCGACTGGTATATGGGGCCATATAAATAGGCCCCCACCCCCCATTCCATTTTGTATCATACTCGGGATCTTCTTGTGTATATAGAGCAGAGTTACACGCCTATCTCTCTCTTGTGCTGTAATTTTCTGCACTGCGTTTTGCTCGTGTTCCCAGATCTGGTCATCACCTCCGCTGCGTATTCTGACAGTATAGAGGTGGCGCCTCTGCAGGAAGGTCTATGCGACCCGAGAGAGAGAGAGAGAGAGAGAGAGAGAGAGAGAGAGAGATTGTAGTTGCTGTCAAAAGACCCCACATAGTATGTCATGGGTATGAGAGAGAGAGAGACAGATTGTAGTTGCTGTCAAAAGACCCCACATAGCATGTCATGGGTATGCTCTATCTTGCATTGTTTGTATAACACCATGCACATTTGAGTAAGGACTCAACGAGGGAGAGTTTGGATGCCAACGACTGTGGAGCTTTGTGGGCACGGCTTGGCCATCCTTTGCTAGACACTTGCTTGACAAGAGCAATAGGTCATTCGTTGTGCAATTTTGGGAAGAGAATTGTAGAGAGAGAGAGAGAGAGAGAGAGAGAGATGCTTCGAGTCGATACCTCTATTAAACATTGACAACACCTTCAAACCATAAATTTGATTTACAGAAAACAAGAGACACACCAACCTAGTTTAATCATATCTGCTACCAAGAAAAGAGCATCCCACTAATCAGAAGCCACAAAAACATATATTCCTCCCTTGCATTGGCGTGTAGATTGTATTACAGAATATTAAAGCTCAAGCTCAGCTTGCATGGCATCAAATTAGAAAGGTAACATTGATCTTATCTCTGCAACCCTGTGAACCAGCCCTTCAATAATTCCCATCGAGTTATTTCAAATGGCAGGATTCTAACACAACTACAATGTGTCCAGGCCCATTCCCATATGTTAACCGCACCGATAATTCCCATCAAGGTATTTTGAGTAGCAGGATTCCAACACAACTATGATGTGTCCAGGCCCCTGCACAGAATTCCCATACGTAACGGCACCAGTACAGAAACCCATCACTTTTCCTCGAAAGCATAGAAGTGAGAACTCACAACCATGTGTAGCATTTCCTCGGCCATTTCAATCCTAGACCAGAGTGTGTACCATGTAAAATATGTTACACTTGCAGGATCCACCCTGCAGAGATTTTTAAAATCGTGCTTTTTTCCTGGCATGTTCCGCTTCCTACACATCCATTCGTAACCAGTCAGCATAAGACAAGACTTTTATTGTAAACAATTTTCTGACGCAATTCACCACAAAGAGTCAATATTTTCAGCAACACTCACTTGAAAGATCAGAATATGAACATGTTTATAGATGTCACTTAAAAGGATAGCAAAGACATCCCACACAAACCAAATTTTGTTTGAAATTATGGGTCTTCCTTCTAGGGGGCCACAGCCCTTGCAGAGATACCTTCTCTTAAATTCTGCAAAGCTTGTGACTAGGGTCTACTATCCCCACTTGGAGGGCGCTAAGCAGCACATGGCTCTCCCTCAATCAGTCAGCCCTTTTATTCTTCAAGCTCATAGCAACAAGGTTATGATCATAGGGTGAGAGAAGAGTGCATTGCCATCTCTCTTCTGTCGGTTTGGAAGAGCTGACCACCCACACCTGATGTCTTCTTGCTCGCCACCCCCCCCCCCATCGCCAATGGGCGGTACTTATATCCTGCATAGCGAGTGTTAATGGTTGAATGCCCTCTAAAGTGGACAATTGGGGAGGTCGAGATGCACACGGGCCAAAGAGAGAGCGAAGCATTACCATGAACCCACCAAGAGATTGGCAATCAGATGGTCTAAACACAAGATACCGTAAAGACATGTTGCTGGACAAGCTTCAGACAGGAACCCAACCATACCATATTTTGCACACATTATAGACACAAACAGCAAACAAAGCCCCTGCTACAGGCTGAGCATAATAAAGGTTAAGATTGCCTGAGTTTCGGAGCAGTGTACCTGATATCCATGTATGGTAAATCCATCCCGTGACAAGGGTGCTGTTGTGTTTCCACCTTGTACGTTTCCAATCTTCACAAGAGCAGGCGGCAACAAGAGTCCAGACTGCACCCACATATTCACCAACTTATGATCCAAACAGCTTATCATGCACTTTCTGTAAGATTGACCAGATGAATAGACTCACCATTGTGTCATCTTTGGGCAAGTAAGCCTCACCCGAATTCAATCGGCATTTTGCGTGTACTATCAGTCCTTTGTCTTTCATAACCATGCCAGGAACTGTGTTCAAATATACTGTTCCCTTATACATCCACTCATCTGTCTCATCATTATAACAGTCCTCAAAAGGCTCCCCACATAATGTACATGCAACTTGATTCTCATCTGCAGGTACTGCTGGTTCTTCATCCTCCTCTTTCTTTGCAATGCTCTCTTCAACAAAGAAACCTTGCGGCCGCAGATGATTTAAGACACAAAAATCCACCCCTTTGACCCATTCCTCCTTACCTGCAAACCATCCCCTGGATAGCTTTACTGATGGACTGTTTCTGGAAGCATGCCAGTCCATATGCTTCATCAAGTCATCCTGGGACTTGCATCTCAGCCCGCATGTCCTGCACTGTTGAAGCAGATTTGAGTGTAATCCCCTCAGGACAAAATCATGGCGTTCTTTTAGAAGATCCGGCTTAAATGCAGTGCCAATCGACTCCTGCGCAGTGTTCGTTGAGGAAACATCAGCAAGCATGGGGGAAAATTCCTGGCTTCGAAAGTTCAGAAAGGAGCTTGCCTTAGGCACAGCAGGAGGACCATCTATGGAGCCTTGTGTGGCCCCAGTTGCCGCATCTGAGTTCTGATTAGAAGCCAGAGTGGAAATTGTGCCTACGTTAGGCTGTGCAGAAGAACTAACTGGAGAAATAATTCCTTGTGCCATGAGAGAGGAGAGAAGAGATGTGATATTACTCAGCGGCTGCAATGGAAAGCTTACCGCCTGAGATGAAGAAGGTGGAGGTCCAGGAGGAAGAGGAGGATGTGTAAGTGACCGACCCAGATGAGCTGCTTGCACTGAAGCGCCAACAGGGGGTGGGACACCTTGTGTTGGCAAAGCAATGGTTGCAACAGGAGGAAACTGGGACTGTGGCTGTCCACTAGACATAGGCGGTAGAACAAGAGTAGAGAAATGTGCAGAATCACTACGAACTGAACCTGCAAAAGGATACTCAGGCGGAAACTGTGAAGCTTCAGATAGAGGCATGAAGCCACTGCTGAAAAATGCTGCCAAAAGCTCACTGGGATTGTGCTTTTGTGAGCCAGCCAGAGCAGCATCAGCCTCTGCCATTCGTCCAAGGTGTCGAGGATGAGAGAGAGATTCTAAAATCTGTTGCTGCTCTTCACCGTGTTGAGGTTGTGGAGTTGCCAGAACTTGCTCAGATTGAAGCACCTGAGCGTGCTTCTCTGAAAATCCTTTGAATGGTGGCAAGTGTTCTTGCAACTGTTGCAACGAGTGCAAGAACTCAGTTGGAAGCGAAAGACCTGGCATTGTGTGTGATAGCTTCTCAGGCACAGAAGCCTGATCCAAAGATGGGTTTAGTGCTTGTACTGATTGTGCCTTAGCAGCCTGAAATGAATGTGATGGTTGATGTGCAGGCAATTGCACAACTGACTGCTGTAGAGGGAGATGCATCGATAAATGCTGCTCAGGTGGCTGAGCTCTGTTAGTTACATGAGTCTGACCTTGATGTAATGTGTGAGTAGGATTAGTTGTCATTGGTGGCGGCAGTGGCAAAGCCTGAGGAACACATACATGAGAAGGCAGAAGGCTCTGAGGATGCATAGCAGTTCTTGTCAATCCTGAAGGCAGTCCAAAGGAATGCCCAGTCCCTGTCAATGCAGTCGTAGATGAACTGCCCGGACCTGCTGGTCTATGTAAATTTGGAGGAGAAGGGCGCCTGTTGGACTGAGTAAATGGAAAAGACCGCGGTCTTAGCTGCATTGGGGGACTCACACGTTGAGGAGAATCATGATGTAGCCGATCAGCAGGAAACTGATGCCCCAGACCTGAGCCAGGGTTTAGTCCAAACACGGAAGCCTCCACATCTGAGCTTCCTGCCACACAAATCCCAGTTTCTTGAATCCCGGTTTCTTGCTGTATAGTAGAACCTTCATGCTGTGGAAAACAAGTAACAGTGCTCTTTAGATCACTGAACCAAAGCAATCTGAGGAATACTGAGAATCATGGAATGGAAGAAAAGCAACATACTCTTTGAAAAATAGGGTTATTTCTCTCAGGTAGTGGTTGATTTGCTGCATGTAAGGTTGCATCATGATGCCAGACAGGATGGTCGAGAATGAATGGATTACTCCTGGGGTTCCCTTTGCCTAGTCCACCAACACCAGTCAAATCCTTGCCTGTCTCCCCTGGATACCAATCATCTTTTCTCAATGCCTCCCAGTGTCGCTCGTTCTCCACTAACCTTGGAATCTTGTCGTCCCAATTGTGGCCTTCTTCCTGCCATCCTTTCTGCAGGCCTCTTCCTTTCCCATGGCCACGCTGGGATGGGACCGCTGGCGGAGGGTTCTTTAACACTGGTGGAACTCGGATGTTACCATAGGCATCTATGAGGAGTCTCGAAGGTCGTTGCCTCCCATCATAAACACTTCCTTGTGCATACCGCTGCTGCTCCAAATCACTATCAGTGGGCCTTAACAAACTGCCATCTTCCTTTAGCCGACTTTTCTTCCAAGATTCCTGGTTTCTTGACCTCTCATCACCCATCTTAGCTCCTATATCAGTACAAACATAATCATAATCCAGAAAACTATCTGCAGATTTTTTGACAGGTCCAAAATCAGCACCAAAGCAATCTTTCGGAGCATCTGCTGTGAGTGGCTGTCATGCAAAAAAGGGCATACATCGTTAGCTATGATAGAAAGTTCAGCACCCTAAAAAATCATCTTTCTTAACCTAACTTGCAACTTGAAAAAATGAAACCAAAAATCCTTGCAGCCAGAAAGAGCTTAGAGCTAGTCTACACAAAAAGGGCTCGGCTGAGCATCTCTGTGTCCACTGCACCCACAAGAAGCTCCAGCAACATCCTCAGCTAATATCCTCGTAAAACCGAAAGCAGCTGGAGCCACTGGAAAATTTACAAAAGATTTGAGTACCACCTCCACTGTAGTTTGAATCACTGGTGTGAATATCCTTGAGACCACTGCTTCCCATGCTAAGTGGTGCTGCTGCGTGTCTTACGCAACCTATTTGGGTGCTTGGCATACGCACATGTGCAAAAAGAACTCAGATCAAAGCTGGATGATAAAGCAATTAAATGCATTTTTAGGGTTACTGTCACGTGCACGCCCCATGCCATGGCTAATCCTCGGCATGAACAGCATTAATCCCTGATCTAAGTCAGCATTTAGGGCATCATTAGCAGCATCAAAGCATTACCATCAGCAGTAGCACCATCAGATCAGTAGCATGTTTACTCGGAGGCTCAGCTCAGGTACCAAATCTATACAATGGTCTTCAGGACGAGAGGGCGGAGGTCTTGGTGGAAGATCATCCCTCAACATGATGTCCTGAAACTGCTAGAGGAGGCATGTCATCTGTGGTTCTAATGGAGTCACAGTGGATGTCGCTATCTGCCATGGGCGGACATAGATCATCGCACACTCAGCTCCTTTTCTAATAGCTCTAATAGCTTGAAGGTGGGAAATAAGTGGAATACCCTGAATGCTCCGATCCCCACGAATGATAGTAGGCTGAGGCAAACCTTCGACGATTGTGAAGGTGTCCTCCAATCAGGAATGGGCACATACTGGCAGAACCACTCAATTCCAAGGATCATGTCGCACCCGAGAAGGGGCAAGACAATGAAATCCCTCTGAAACTAAGCCTTCTGGACTTTGAAGGCAAACTATTGAGCTTTCTGGGAAATATGGGTATGTAGGCCGGGAGTGAACCTGTCCACGTCCAAATGATACAGCACAAGGGCACGTTTCATCTTGGTCGCCAACTACGGAGGGATGGCATTCTCGGAACTGCCCATGTCGAAGAAAACAACAAATTCTTGCTCCTTCGTTGTGCCATAAGCTCTTATGAGACCTTTCTGATGCTCCTCAACTCCGCCCTCCTGCTTATCATCGAAAACCACTGCGGGAACGGCATTCAAAGCGGGCAAAAGCTGAACAACATTGGTGGTTGAGGGCGGCGGTGGAGGGGGTGGTACAGTTGTGGCGGTAGCCACTGTAGAGGTTGGTTGTTTGCCTTTTTCCGCTTGCCATTTGGTACAATCCTTCTTGGCATGTCCCGTGTGGTGGCAGAAAAAACAACGGTTCTCTTTGAAGTACCGCTCCTCATCTGACTGTAAGAATCCTCCAGTAAGGCCCTCCTTCATCTTTTCTTCAGGGGTCTTCTTAGGTCCATCTTGTCACTCCTTCCCAGTGCTAGTCTGACCCTTCTTCTTTTGGTCCTTGTTGTTGGGAGCCCCCTTACTTGCTTGCTGGTTAGACGCATGGTTCTGCTGGGTGGTCTACGTCTATTGCTGCTGAGGTTTGGGAGTGACTGGAGCGATCTTGGGCTTGCCTCCATTGAGCATCATCTCATGATTCTGCGCAAGAGTCAAAGCCCTATCATAAGTCTGGGGTTCAAAATTTCGAACAGGGAACCAAATGTTTAGATCCAATCCTCGAACACTTGAGCTTCTCCTCTGCGGATTTCCCCAATTGTTGAGCTGATGTGATCACTTTGTTGGACTAGGTGAGCATAGGGGAACCATTCTCGGTAAGTTTGTAGAACTCATCTTCAAGATTTGTCATGTACTGCGGAGGTAGAAACCTAGTCTTCAAATCGGACACAAAGGTGTCCCAATCATAGTCCGGTAAGCCAGTGTAGAAATCTATGCGCAAACGGGACCAATGTTGCCACCAAGTGACTGCATCACCTATGAGGTGTGGAGCCGCCAAATGGACTTTGTCTTGGATATTTGTGATCTTGGAAAGTGGAAAGTGGGCAACAAACTGGTGAATAAACTGAGTCACAATTGAATGGTTGCACTTGTCGTCGTCCTCGGTGAAGTTCGGTTAGGCACGGATAACTGTTGTCGAGGCTATGGCTGGGGTTGTGGAGGATTGAGAAGGGTGGAAAGAAGTTACTAGAGTCGGAGTGTCTGTTGGAACTAGTCCCTCATGGGCCAATCGCTTGTGGTTCGCTTTTAGACTTGGAGCTAGCAAGTGATACAGTGATGTTTTTGGAGACCTCACATGCATGTCTTTGTGCCTTTAGGACAGCCTTGGAGGTGTTTTGTTTGGTAGTAGGAGCCACCATTAATTGGCACAAGTCCGTGGAACTTTGGATAAGTGATTCTCTGTAAGCAAATTCGGGTTTGGATGTGGGGTTCACTTGGATTGAGAGAGGATGCACTACCAAATACCTTGGCTGCCACGTTGGCATTGACATCTCCCCGGCACAATAGTTTGCGCATGTGCTCATGAGCATTAAAAGCAAACCTTAGCATTGGTGTAGCAGGAAGCTTGATTTGGCATCTAGAGCCTTGGTGGTTAACCAAGTGTTGTTGGCCACTGCTTGGTTTATCACTCCTTGTTGGGTTCATCACAAGGAAGGCCTTCTGAGATTATCTAGACCTTATTTAAAAATAATAATAAGGTAGCCTACACATTGCGCCTTCTTTAAGGAATGTGTGCATCCAGTCTTTCCTTAGGAAAGTTCTATGGTGGGACTCTAGACCTTGGGATTGGGGCACTCAAGGGGGCAGCTATGGATAGCCCATTGGATCGTCACATTGATTGTGAGGACCAAGGCAGCTGTGATGGCTGGGAGTGCAAGTATGGGATGTGTACTCATGTGGATGCTCACAATGCCAAGTTCTACATCGCAGCCACTAGCTCGAGGGTGGCATACCATATTATTCGGTTTGGAGCCTACGGTTGGGTGGTGAGTGCTAGCCTAAACCTTTCTTTGTCGTCTTCAATTTGTTGATGGTACATGTATGACTATGGATTACAAGGATTCCGATTCTTGGTTATGCGAGTTGGTCTTGGGAAAACACAAGTGATTTGATGCTTGGGCTGTTTCGATATCACACCCAGACTTTGCACAGCAATGCTTGTGATACATTGTGTCCAAGGATTACCAATGTGCCTATTGTGCTCGTGACTTCAGAGCAATGTGTGTAATGCACTATGTCCAAGGATTACCAGTGTGCATACATTGGACCTTGATCTTTTAGATGTCTCGGACTCTAGTATTTGTTATGAGAATGGGAAATCTCCAAGTTGTACATGCATTTGCTCTAGAAAACATTGAAGTGGAGACTATGGTGGATCATAGAGAAACATGGCTATGGCTATGGCATAAAGAGAGAGAGAGAGAGAGGTAAAACACGACTCAATATGAGAGTGGCAAAATGATTCAAATGCTTGCATGATTATCATTGAGAAAAGTGCCTTTAAATAGGTTCCATACATGCTAATAATACAGCTTAACATTTGTGATTAGGTGAGTGATTAGATGTGAGTGGGTGGCTCCATGATTCTCTCCACCTTTTTTCCTAAATTAGCTCTTGGATTTTAGCAAAGGTAGATGTCCATTTGACTTTTGTCTCGTGGTTATTTTCTCGATTTTATCCACTCTCTTTTACAAGAGTGTGTACACATGCCTTTATGCTTTTGTACTTGGATAAGACTTGTTTTCCAATACTCCCCCTCAAGCGTTATCCTAGTACACACTTCATGTGGATTAATCTACTATGACATAGTTTCACTAGAAGTTGTGTCTGGTTCTATCCTTCAAGTAGAGTTGATCATAGTCAAGCCATGCACATGCCTTTATGGTTTTGTATTCTCCAATGCTCCCCCTCAAGCGTTACCCAAGTACACACTTCATGTGGATTAATATATGCCTATGACATAGTTTCAATAGAAGTTGTGTCTGGTTTTGTTCTTGGAGTAGAGTTGATTGTAGTCAAGCCATCTTCTTTGTAGTAGACCTTTGAAAGGCCAATGAGTCTTCATACTCTGCAAAGTTTACATCTTCTTTGTAAGCTTCTTCTTCTTCCTATGTGGCATTAGCCTGTGCTTTCTTGTGAAAGGAATCCTTCTCATTGTGGTTGTTTTTCGCATAATGTTTACAAGGCTTCTCGGCATAGCAGTCCTCCTCTGCATGATTATTCCTCACAAATGGAACACTTTTTACCTTTGAAGTTCTTCTTTGTGAAGGAGGACGTTGTTGGGAATCAAGGTCTCACCATGTTTGTGTACGAATAGCCTCTTAAGGCTAAATACTATTGTGTGAATGTGTGTGTGAACCACCTCTTAGAGGGGTCACAATAATATCTAGATATTTGTGTGTGATTTGACATAAGCAATGATGTCAAGAGAAGAACCTTCTAGCATATAAAGATCCTGTACTTCCATTGAAGAAATACATCTAATACAAGTCTTATCATTTAGTTGTGTATTGTACTCTCTCTCTAGCTTGTGTTTCTCTCTCTTCATTCTGCTTATATCTTTGACCCTCCATAGCTGTCGCCTGTGTAAACACTAACCCTGTGCACTTCTATTTCCTAGAATTGGTATCAGAGCCATCAATTCCATCCTCTTTTCTCTTCTGGCTGTGCATAGTACCCCAACAGCAAACAACCCTTTGCTTATGCACGCCCGCTAGCTGTGAGCCTTGCCAATTATCAAAGCCTCGTCAATCACCAGCTACGCCCGTTCATCACAGCCTGCACATCTCATACTGGCCACCCCCCTCGCCAATCTACGCCGCGTGGGTATTTGGTGTACCACGTAGGTATTAAAGGCTTAAAGCCTTAGGAAAGGCTTAGTAAGCCTTACAAGGTTTTCATAAGCCTTGCTAAAAAGGCTTCCACACATCGATAGAAGCACTCACCCAGCTCAACAGTCAAAGAAGCCATACCTGCATTCCGAGAAGAAGAAAGGGAACCTTTGCAAGTATCAAAGCAACAAGGGGAAAACACCTCTGCAAGCATCAAGTAAGATTTGGGGCCTTCTCAATTTTTCTATAGACCACACAAATTGGAGCATTAATCTTAAAGTTTTCATCATTTTTCAAAATTGGAAGGTCCTGGACTTCTGAGACGTCTACAGAAGCATGTTGGTCCAATGAGGGCTTGGTACTTTGCTAATCACCCGCCATTTTGCTAGATTTGTCAGCCATTTGGTCCAAAAACCCTCTAGTTCCTTCCCTTCATGAGAAGGCCCCTACCGCATTCCTGGTGATCGCCAACCGGTTACATTATTAGAAGCTTACACCACAAGTCCCCTATAGCATCAATTTCAAAAAACCCCCAAATCTGAAAAAAAAACCCCTGATTTTGTACGAGACTAGACTCTGGCAGTGGATACATTCCTCTGTTAAGACCTTCCTAGAATCAAAACATATCAGAAACCCTGATTTTGTACGAGACTAGACTCTGGCAGTGGATACATTCCTCTGTTAAGACCTTCCTAGAATCAAAACATATTATGGCTTCAACAAATTTGTGCAAAAAATGTTACATGTTTTGTATCTGCGGCCTATATGAGCACACAGTGTCATGTGACGTGTGGAGAGTCATCTTGGATTCTTGAACTCGCCAAGACAAGCAAGTAAGTATGTGTGTCAAATTTGTGTGTGTTGTCTTTGTGAGTATGTTTGGGCTAGGACTTCGCAAAAATAAAGAAAAAGTTGGAAAATTGAAGCACTTACAATTACAAGCGTTTAGGGTTTTTTGAAAAATAGTCTTCTATGCCAAAATTGAAGCCCTTGCATTATCAAAATTTGAGGGTTTTCAAAATAGGACATAAATTGCCTAATTGAAGCTTCAACAAATACAAAAATTTGGGGATTTTTAAAATTGAAGCTTTTTGCATCGAATTGAAGTCCCCATAGTGCCATGAAGGGTGCGGTAGCATAGAAAAGATGCAGGAAAAGGTAACACCACCGGCATCGACAAGGAATTTTACCTTGATTTCCTCGAAATTTGTAATTTATATTCTATGTGTATAAGTGTTCTCTGCCCACGATGTCTTCCAAAATTTGAAAAATAATCTTGTGTGTATGTTACGTTTTCGCGTGTGTTTTCCTGCGTAACTATTTGTTTTGCCTTGTGTTATAAAAGACTCTATAATTTCCTCGTTAACCATGTTTTGAGTCAGGGGGATAGTTCTAGAGGCTGAAGAATCTTATGTGTGGTCAAGCTCCATTTACAGGCTTGGCTATGATATCACTATTAGCAGTCATCTCCTGTCTGTACATATTGCTCAGTGAGGGCCTTTGTTGTGGGTGTACCCGCCCAAGAGCCTTTTCTCATTTTTTCCCATTTTTCCATGTTTTTCCTATTTTTTTTGGGTCGTGGGAGGCTGTCATGTGCTGGCCGACTCTCTCTGTTGCTGGTCGACTGCTGTCCTTTGCTGGCCGACCATGTATTTGCTGGCCGACTATCCTTTTTCACAGTCGTGGACATGTTGTGGGTCCTGTCGGCTATTTTGACCTGGTCGACCAGTACCACCTGGGGGTGGTATAAATACCACCCTTGCCCCCACACTCGGAGTTGTATCGGATCTTGTATAAAGCAGAGTTTATACAGCTTCTCTCTCTCTCTCTTCTGTGTTTTCTCCTCTACACTCAGTTCTGCGTTTAGATTCAGGCTGGTGGTTCTCTCCTACATGTGCTCGTCTTTAGCGTGGAGTCTTGCTGCGTGTGCTCTCAGTTTTCTGTCTCATATCTGCTGCGTATTCCGACATGGTATCAGAGCCCCAGGTGGCTTGAAGTTTGAGATATTGGAGAGCTTGCGGTTGATTTCTTTAAGACCTTGGAGAGCTTGCGGGACTGCTAGTTTTTGGTGCTGATTGGAGATCTCTTGGGCTGTTCGAGACTTGGAGATCGGGTAGAAGGTGGCCGTCACCGTTGAACAGCCACCTTGCATATTACTTGCAGTGTCTTCTTCATTTTTTTTCCCATCCACCTTCCCTTCACAAGACCAAAGTAACCCCCCCCCCCCCCCCCCCCCCCCCCCCAAGATGGCAGACTTGCTTGAGATGGCTAAGAAGCACGTGAAGATCCCTATTCTCCCCACGTTCCCGATGGATCGATAGTTAGACGGGACCAACTATGCCATCTAGAAGGTTATGATGGAATCTGTATTGGAGTCTTATGACTTGGCTGATTTCATTATTGTTGGTGTTCCACGGCCGGACTTGGAGGACGGGGAGCTTTTACCCTCTACTCGGACAGAATGGGAGGCTTAGGCACAGTCGTGGGATCGTGTCAATGCCCGTGTGCGTTCTTTCATCTTCCTTAATTGCACACCACAGGTGATTAATAATATCAAACATATGACGCTGGCCAGAGGGATTTGGCAACATTTGGCTTCTGTGTATAACAGGGTATCAACCATGAAGCATATTTCCTTGGAAGTGCAGATGCGGGTGATGGATCCTGCAAAGGCTTCGACGATGCTAGAGCACATCAACAAGTTGTAGGCTTTTCAGCAGGAGGTTCTTCAGGCTAGGAAGGAGATCTCTTCAGAGGACATGGACATCACTTTGCCGTCTCATCTTTTACCTCTCAGTACTCGGCTTTCTACTCCTCTTTGATCACCAGTGGACAAGCTCAGCACCATCACATGGGAGGAGCTTGTGCCTATGGTCTTGGACTAGGAAGAGCGTTTTACAAACCCTCCACAGGGTGGAGGTTCTGAGGCCTTGACTGGCCAGCGATCGCAAGGCCGCAGTAAGGGCAAAGGGAAGTCTTCACAAGAGAAGTATTCCGAGCAGGAGCCCGACTTGGATTGTGACGCCTTGAAGGCAAAGAGGGCCTGTAACAATTGTGGTGAGAAAGGCCACTATTAGAGAAAATGTCCTAAGCGGAGCATCGAGAAGGGTGCAGATTCGTCAGCAGTAACCATGAAGACTCCAACTTTTGTGCACTTGGAGATTATGGACACCGGCGTTTCATCTTCTTCGAGCAGGGAGGCGGTTGAACTCACTGTTAGGGACACTCAGGACTGGATTCTGTACAGTGGTGTTTCCAGGCACATGACTCCTTCCCGAGAGTTATTACAAGATCTTCGACAGCATGACAATGTCACTAGCCTGGACATTTCCCAGTATGAAAGGGGTCTGGTGGACTCCAGAATGTCTGAATATTTGGAAAGTACAAGCTTTGGGAATGGGGAATTATCCTAGAATACAAAGGACCACACTCCTAAAATTTAGGAGAGTTGCTATTTTTGGCCCAACTCAGATGGAAATTCTATTCGCGTCATTACATCTAGAATTGAGCAGAGACCAAGAGTTGGCAAAGTGCCTATGATAGAATGTCTACTAGTTGGGATATTTTTAGAGGTAAAGATTATGGAAGGACCCATCTCTTAGATTGGGACATGTGGCAAGAAGGTGGACCAAAGTGAGACAAGTGGCCTGACACTTGTTAGAAAATGGATCAAAGTAAGACAAGTGGCCTCACACTTGTCACTTCAGCTATTGTGTGGCTCTCCACTTGTCATTGTAGCCTTCTCTTGCCATTTTAGCTCATGGGAGGCCCAAATCCATAAATTGGAGTCCTCTCTCTTCATTAATGAAGGCTCTCTTGCTGCACACTAGCCTCTACCACCGTTACAGGTTGCCCTAATGATGGCTACTCTCTCTCTCTCTCTCTCTCTCTCTCTCTCTCTCTCTCTCTCTCTCACTTGAAGGCTGCCCATGAAGAATACCGGCTGTTGGGGACTGTTTTGGAGGCTTCCATCGCGAAGAAATACTAAAGGCAAGGGTATTTAATCATTTATTATGATTTCTAGCCATTGTACTTGTTGTACCAGCCTTTGTACATGCTGTACCAGCCATTGCACTGGCTGTACCAGTCCTTTGTACTTGTTGTACCACCCTTTGTACCGGCTGCACCAACTTCTGTACTTGATGTACCAACCACTGTACCTACTGTACATCATGTACTAGCATTTGTACTTGTTGTACCTACTGTACCAACCACCATACCGGCTGTACCAGCCACTATACCGACTGTACCAGCCATTGTACCTACTGTACCAACTAAATGGAGAGTTGTACTTGCTGTACCAGCTCTATTGCATGAAGACCCATGGTTTTTGGGGAAGAATCAGTACCCACACGGAGGTATATGGATTATGTTGTTGGCTCGGCATTTCTACAGCCTATTTTCCGGCTTGGTTGCCTCGTGTTGGGCTGTGTTATGGCATTTGAATATGGATAATCCGGCATCTCTCGTGGGGAGAGTAAGGCCCTCAAAGCTTGTACATGATATTATTCTCCTTGGGTAATAAAATACTCCAAGGAGCATCTCTCGTGGGGAGAGTAAGGCCCTCAAAGCTTGTACATGATATTATTCTCCTTGGGTAATAAAATACTCCAAGGGGGGGGGTCGGCCCATTCCGGCCTCTATGCGGTGTCACACGTGCAAGCTCCATTTTCAGCATTTGTGGATGTTTTATCGCTTTTATGTTTTATGCAAAGTGATGATGGATATGTGTTAAGGCTGTGGCTATGTTTAAATGTTTTAATATGCATTGATGGTATCAACAAGTGTGTCAAAGGTCCTAGTCCCGTGGGCACCCGCCGCGAGTTACAGCCGGTCACATCCTGATTGGTGACAAGTCCACTATCCCTATTCACAGTGAGGGCAGGTTAGATATCGTTTCCGATGCAAGAGGAGGAAAGCATTCCTCCCAGGTTCTTTATGTTCCATCCCTTGCTTTTCATCTTGTTGTTAGTGCATGAGGTTTGCAAGACTGGTGTACGGGTGGAGTTTGATGAGCATTTTGTTGCTCTCCGGGACAAAGCAACAGGCTAGGTTGTATGGGAAGGTGGAGTGGAGAATGAGATTTACAAACTCTCAGCACTCTCTGTTATAGGTTCTCAGTTCGGTGATTTGTGGCAATTTTGTCATCACCACTTGATTGTGGATACGCTATGGTGGCATGCTTTCCAGGACCAGATGGTGGATGGCTTGCCAAATGTTGGCAATAGGCA
Source organism: Cibotium barometz (assembly GCF_041138505.1). Classification (NCBI taxonomy): domain Eukaryota; kingdom Viridiplantae; phylum Streptophyta; class Polypodiopsida; order Cyatheales; family Cibotiaceae; genus Cibotium; species Cibotium barometz. The sequence continues at coordinate 9,656,681 of NC_141108.1, read as the reverse complement.
GGGACATTCCCATTCTTGCGTTCGTCAATCAGAGGAGCCTTTACAGGTGAACTATGATTTGATGTCTCATATCATTTGGGACAAAAGAGCCTACTGCAATTGAGGAAGCTCTTTCCCAGGGGACTTGTAGGAAAGCCATGCAAGTGGCAGATGGTGACTTGCAAGAGGAGGTGTCTGTTGAGCAACCTCCAGACTTTGAGGTTCCGGGTTCAGAGGTAGTGGTTTACAGGTTCCGGAAGGCCTTGTATGGTCTTCAACAGGTTCCCATGACTTGGCATACCAAAGTTACAGTTACTGATCCTTGTGAGCAGGTTGATGCCTCTTTGTTTTGGAAGCTTGTTGGTTCATTGATTTGATTGCTAAACACTGAAATTGGACTTGAGCTTTCTAGTGGGGTTGTTGAGCTCATTCATGCAGGCGCCTTTGAAGACTCATTGGGACGCAGGGTTGCAGATCTTGCAGTATCTGCAGAGTATGAAGGATCTTGGACTCTTCTATGACACGAGAGAGGGAACGACGGAACAAGTCATACTTCATGGTTGGAGTGACTCAGATTGGGGAGGAGATCCACATCAAGCTACAGATTTACCTTTGGCTCAAGAGCTATTTCATGGAGCAACAAGAGGCAGCCAACTTTTTCCTTGTTATCTACAGAGGCAGAGTACCGGGCTGCTTGCGAGGTGGTGAGGTTTTAGAGGTTACTTGGCGAGATTGGATTTCCACTAGCAGAACCCAGGGTCATCCAGAGTCGCTTTGTTCGTGAGAAGTTTTTTGATGATGACATCTTGCTAGAGTTTTGTTCAACGGAGGACAATGCGACAGACCTCTTCACGAAGTCTCTACGTCAAGCTATGCTCTGGCAACACTCTAGCTCACTGGGGTTGGTTCCACATCCAGGAGCTAAGAGGGGGTGTTAGCAGTCATCTCTTGTCTGTACATATTGATTGCTCAGTGAGAGCCTTTGTTGTGGGTGTGCTCGCCCATGAGCCTTTTCTCATTTTTCCCCATTTTTCCATGTTTTTCCTATTTTTTTGGGTCGTGGGAGGCTGTCATGTGCTGGCCGACTCTCTCAAGACTGGCCGACTGCTGTCCTTTGCTGGCCGACCATGTATTTGCTGGCCGACTGTCCTTTTTCACAGTCGTGGACATGTGGGTCCTGTCAGCTGTTTTGACCTAGTCGACCAGCACTTGGGGGTGGTATAAATACCACCCTTGCCCCCACACTCGGAGTTGTACCGGATCTTGTATATAGCAGAGTTTATACAGCTTCTCTCTCTTCTGCATTTGCTCTTCTACACTCAGTTCTGCGTTTAGATTTAGGCCGGTGGTTCTCTCCTGCGTGTGCTTGTCTTCAGCGTAGAGTCCTGTTGCGTGTGCTCTCAGTTTTCTGTCTCATATCCGCTGCATATTCTGACAGTCACCATGTGGTCCCTTCACCAATCTTGACCAGTGTTTCACACACTGAGCAAAGCCAAGGTGTGAACCGAGTGTTCCACAGAAGAAAGCTGAAGCATTAACTGGCAAACTGACAAAGTTTGGCTTGAAAGATGGCTACTAAGCATGAGCAACATGGAATTTTATTCATTAATATGGCTTAAGATGGCTTATAAGGTTTATAAGTCAACAAGTTCACACATCATTAAAGTGTGGCCGGACTTATTATTATTTTGGGCATGGATCCCTGGATAGAAGGAGGCGCCTAGCATTAACTTGGGCAACAAGTTAGGAAAAGCTGAAAAGCACGTATTTTGGGCTTACCCAGCCACTTTTGGCAAAAAAGGAAAAATCACCAAGCCAACAGTAGGGCTGGTCACCTGTATAAAAGCAAGGAAAGGGTGGGCCTATACTGTGCTGTCTGTGCTGTGACTGTGGGTGACTGTGCGCTGGTCGTACTGTGTTGTCTGTGGGTGACTGTGCGCTGGTCGTTCAGCAGTCAGGTAGTGATCCTTCCCTTGTGTTGGCCGTACAGTAGCTGTCAGCAGGGACAATTGGAGGCCCTCCTTGCGCTGGCCGTACATGATAGCTGCCAGCACGTAGTCGACTTTTTTTCACAATTTGTGTACGCTGATTGTACACAGGCCGTAGAGCACTTCCTTTCCTCGATGCAACTACTGCAGCAACAGCTGGTCGCATAACGGTGTCTCTCTCTTTCTGTCCGTACAGTTGCAGTCCCATGTGTGACCTATAAAAGCATGTACTTAAATGATATCAATCTAATCAATCTACATTGAGTCATGCAATCATCTCTCTCTAGAGAATTGAGTCTCTCTCTCTTTTCTCTCTCTTACTACTTACATACATTCTCACGATGGATATCCTTAGGACTGTGTACTACTAACCCTAACCTACAATGGTGGGTTGTCCACCCTTCTCCACCTAGCATTTGGCTAGTTTCTATCACGTAACCCCACTAATTCCTCATGCATAGGACGTTTTTGAGGAAAGGGCCTGATTTTAGAGAGTGTGGAGGTGCTCACAACCAGGAAACAAGGCAAAAACCCTAATTTCACATTCAAGCCTATACAACCAACCCTAATGACGTACGACCAGCTGCAAACAGATTCTTCATGTTGTCCTTGACCTCTCCACAAAGCTTCATCGCCACGAGAAGAGCAACACTCCGGGAGATCAATGTTTATACGCTGTAAATTAGGGTTTACAGATGCTAGACAGCAAGACAAGTGAGAGGCAGCCATCTCATGCTTCTTCTTGGTGGAATCCATTTATGTACCAAGTTTCCTCGCAGGAAAATGCTTCGATCAGCTGCACATTAGGGTTTTCGGGCTGAAAATTAGGGTTTGCAGCTTCTAACAACATTTTTATAAGCTGTTTTTGCTGTTACATGGCTGAACCAGCATTAGGTTTGCATTGAAAACCCTAATTAGAGATTTGAAGCCATTTTAGGGTTCCATTGGCAGCCCCATGAACGGACTTTTGGTTGAAAGATCTTTGGGGTAATGTGCCACACCTAAAACTTTGGAATTCTCCTTGGGTGTTGTCCCCTAAGCAGTACAAACCCTAATTAGAGATTTGAAGCCATTTTAGGGTTCCATTGGAAGCCTCATCAAGGGACTTTTGGCTGAAAGATCTTTGGGGTGATGTGCCACACCTAAAACTTTGGGTTTGCATTGGAAACCCTGATTAGAGATTTGAATTAGGGTTTGCATTGGAAACCCTAATTAGAGGTTTGAAGCCATTTTAGGGTTCCATTGGAGGCCCCATCAAGGGACTTTTGGCTGAAAGATCTTTGTGCCACACCTAAAACTTTGGAGTTCTCCTTGGGTGCTATCACCTAAGCTGTGATGTCATTTGAACAAGAGGCTCTGACTCCTCTCTATCTTGCTATGTAGTGAGAGGGGTTTTCTCCCCATTTAATGTCATTTGGGCAGAGGTTGTCCTTGTGATATCGCAGGGACAGAGGGCTTTGACCGGCTACCTTGCATAGTTGCTTGGACAGTTAAGGCAATTCTTGTTTTACTATTTGCAATTGGAGAATTTGGTGCTTGGCACCCCATACTTGTACATCACTCTATTGGAACATAACATTCCTTCATTCTGGCCGTAGTGTGGTCTCTTGTGCATTCTGAACAAGTGCTACAGGAGTGAGTGTGTCGTGGAATCGTCTTTTCAATCATTTTCATGGTTTAATCCTTTAGTGTATTTAAGTGCAAATTTTAAGCAAACCTAAGTAAAGCCGATTTCATCAAGCACCATGAAAAAACATTTTTTTTATTAGTTTTCGTGAAACTGTAGAATAGATATGGAAGACCACTCACTTTGCTTGACTGTTGCAGCCGCTGCCTCTGCGCTTCAAGGTATGTAGGATTTACATGGATGCCATGTCCCGAGCGCTGAGGTGGAGACTCGGCAGGTTTGGCCACCACCAAATGACTGCTAAGGGCCGAATTGAACTGCAATTTTTCCTCTATCAAAAGCAATGGATCTCCAAAGAAAACCTCTCTCCACGTTTCAAACAGGCGCCTCATCTTCGGATGCAATGAAGGATCCACTTGTCTATAGGCTTCACAGAAAACCTGTACAATTCCAAGAAAATCAAAGGTAAGCTAGATACAAGCAGAAAACTGCGGAAAACTAGCTCTCTTAAGATTCAACTAATTACTCACACACCCTCTTGAGATCGTGCCTGCTCAATCAATCCCTTCAGCTAGGCCTTAATTATACCTTCCCCATGTCATAGACCTCCTCACTCTACATAAGATCATAAGCTCCATAGTTGCATAGAAACGTGTTTCTTACCTTACGAAACCATACAAAACGTTTCTTACATACAAACGTTTTTTTGAGCTGTTTTTTCCCCTAGGGTTTTTTTTTGGAGCTGTTTGATCTTTCACTTTCAAAGACTAGATTCCAAAGTCCAAAGTCCGGACATTTTTAAATTTGTGATGCTTAATCTTTACTATGCAATATGCAGCATGCCTTGGCATCTGCCCTAGATCCTGGATGATGGACCATAATTCACGTTTCATGCACTTGTATGGCGTTTTACTTTAATATCAGTGTGTTCGCATCACTTTTCAACCTTTTTACATGCTCGTATGCACAAAAACTGCATTTTTTCTGGTATATATCAAGCTAAAATAAGCTTTTTTTCACCCCTTCGATGTATGAAACATACATTTTCGAAATGTTTCAAAAAAATAAAAAACGTATGAAACGTGTTTTGTATGTATGAGGTGTTTCTAAAACGTTTGGCAACTATGATCATAACGATCATTGATAGCCAGACTGCCTGCCATCCATGTGGGTGGATTGCATTGGGAAGCATTGGGCCCATATTTGTGGGGAGGGTGCCCTGGGCACTCAACTGGGTATCTAACGCCACAACCAGTAGCAACTACCAAGAAAGCCAACCCTACGCAAAGGCACACCTCTTACATGTCACTTCAATCTCATTTATCTCCACTAAGCAGCTGAAACATGTCTCCCACAAAGTCACCTCCGTCTTCAGCAGCCTTCCGACTTCAGATCATGCCTGTGTTCATCACCTTTCACCCAAGAAATTTGTCATAACCTCTCATTCCTTCCCTTTATCCCTCTGATGGTCCAATTACAAAGAGACTTACAAAGGAGCATCCTGTGAGTGAGCTCAACCACACTAACAAACATTGATCCCTCCACAGGCTCAGCAGGTCCTAGAAGGATTTCCACAGGTTCTACAGAAATACTTCCATTTGCCAGATATCGAATAACAGCCACGAGAACTCACTTTGACTACAGGGCATTAGATCGGCCATTCTATGTAAGCACATAGCATTGACCTGATTCGTTCCTTCTGGTACAGCCCCTGGAACGCTTTTGTGAGAGGATTTCTAAAACATAATTATTTAAACCAGAGTCAACACAAGCAATGCTATTTCTCAAGAAAATTAAAGAACTCACTTCCGGTAACCTTGCAGCAAAAAGCTCGACATAGTCTCGACCAATATTCTTCACAATACTATCAAGGAGATACAGAGATGGTAACTTCTGATCACTTGGAACCTACAAAAACAGAAACAAATCATGACGCGTGCTTTGTTTGAGACAAGAAACAAAGCAAAGAGACACAAATGCCTTCCGGAAATCAGCCATGCAATCACATTAAGCCAAGGCAACTTAGACAAGAAGATATTGTAAACGAGCAATCAAAGAATGGTCTAACACCACCAAGCAGGAGAGTACATATAAAAGAGTACTCTAACAACACCAAGAGTACATATAATAGAGTACTCTCTCTCTCTCTCTCTCTCTCTCTCTCTCTCTCTCTCTCTCTCATTGTATTTTCTCTCTCCCAATGAACCCAAATGAACCCAGAATGTATCTGTTTCTTGTATTCACATGTTACCAGGGATAAATAGTTTTCTTTTCAATTTTTCATGATTCAGTATTCTCATGGATTCATTGTACTACCTTTTGATCTTATAGACCCATTGAGTCTTTGAGTCTTTTGAAGACGTCAATATTACTCTCTTTCTTTTTCTTTCTTTTTTCTGTAAGAGTTATTATATTATTCAGGTTAATGTACAGTCGACCATCTGGTCTTCATGTGACTTCCCGGATGGCCACTCCAAAGTTACAGCTATATATCCTGATCCTCCCTCAGTCTATGAAGCATGATGACCAGGTGTGGCGTGGATGGTCTGCATCCACAGTACAATCTGATCCTTTTCAAACAATCCAGCCGACTTAGTTGACGATAGCTGCCATAAGAGCAGTCCTCTCACCCTAGCTATGTGAGCAGAAAAACTTGTCGCCCCATCCAAAACAGAAGTATTTCTAGTCAGCCATATATGCTGGAGTCCATAGACAAAAGTTAAATAAGTGACCCATCTCCGGTTGGGTAATACCACAAGGAGTTCTTCCAAAAATCCATCCCCGAATCTGTGATCTCGTAGTAATAGCTGTCAATACTCAGCCAATGTAATCCCATACTTTCCTAGCCAAAGGGCACGAGATAAACAAGTGGAAAGTTGTCTCCTCACAAGTGATGCAAAAGAACCAATTACCCCTAGCAATCTCTCTCTCTCTCTCTCTCTCTCTCTCTCTCTCACCTAACATGATACTTCTCAGAGGGCCATTACAGATTTCTTTAGCCTACATGCATCCAATGGAATGGGATCACCAAATATGCATCATCACAACAAGCATACGTCAAAATTGAGAAGCATCAAACTAGACTGATTGTGTGTAAAATGTACTAAATCAATGACTTGGGTGTTGAAATTTGCTTAAATATCCCTCAAATGGAATGTCAAAGGTCTTGACCTTTGTACTAACCACAAAGTTCATATCCTCTATCCATTATTATTATCACCATATATGAATCTTAGTAGTCTACAACCATACACAATGTAATAACACCTAACAAATGAGTTGTGTCCTAGGTGCTAAATAAGTGAACATTATCCTTCAAATATCCCCCTTAATGGTCAACTTATTTTCCTTTACACCCATCATATCTCTTAAATACTAAAACTTTAGTTTTCCAAGTAGCTTTGTGAGAATATCTGCAACTTGTTCTTCTGTAGAACAATAGACCAGTTCCACTTCTTTCTCTTGAACCTTTGCACAGACAAAATGATAAAGAACTGCAATATGTTTTGTCCTTGCATGAAAAACTGCATTCTTTTCAAATTAATACAGCTTTAGTTGTCACAAATATCAGAGCCCGGTCTTCTTGATTCTCCATGACCTCTCCAAGTTAATCTCTGTCATGTGCACACCCGTGCCATGGCTAATCTCCAGCATGAACAGACTAATCCTTGACTAATCCATCAGTTAGGACAGCATCAGCGTCATCAACAGCATCAGCTTCATCAACATCAGCATCATCAGCAGAACAATCAGCACCATCATCATCTCCAGTATTATCACCATCATAGTCATCATCATCATCATCAAGGAGGGCATTGAAGACCTGTCGGCAGCCATCAAGACCCAGTCGGCTGGCAGCAAGGGTCCAAGGCAGCAGGTGGCAGGCGACAGACTGTATGGCAGCATAGTGGGCAGCGTTCAAGGCTAATCACAGCATTAAAAGGGATTTAATCCCTTTAATTCAGGTCCACATCAGGCTGACAGCTTCTATAGCTGGCCAACCAGCATCTTCCACCCGTATATAAGCAAAAGGCAGCATATTCAGTTCATTAAGTAGTTCATTCATCATCCAAGCATTCTCATAAGTCAATAGAGCATATGTAGGGCCACAGGTCAACCCCTTTGGGACTGACTAAGGGCCTCAGCCATGTACAATCATTAAGTCACCTATTTGTACAATATTAAATACAAGAAAAACCCTCACACCTCTCTCTAAAGTTAAAGAAGCAAGAAAGAATGGCAAATGGGCAATATACAGAGGAGGACAAGCAATCATTAAAGAATTCCGTACCCCACCCCCCTCAAGAGCAAATCCATCCATGGATGAAATATAGCTATTTTTATTTTGAACCTCAATTTCGAACTAGATGCAATAGAACCCATTGTAACTTAAACTCTTAAGAGTCTTAAGAGTTCATTTTGAGTTATTTTTTTTCAGTTTTATGCCTCTTTGGCATCGATACCCAGAGTGGAATGTAAATGGATGTACCGATCTGTCCCATAGGTCGGATTCGGCCTCCCGTGGACGTTAATATAACTTTCTTTCTCTCTCTCTCTCTCTCTCTCTCTCTCTCTCTGTCTTAATCATGTTTAATCAACATCTTGTTCTTATTCAGGCTTAGGGCTGTGGATCAGTAGAGCTGTGGTGCATGTCCCACACTCAAGCCTCACCCTCTAGAATGATGTAGAAGTGTATCGGGCTTTGCCTTGGACACCAAGTTTAGAGGCATACATGTGTATGTGGGAAAGAAAGTGAAAGCAAATAGAAAACACAGATGTAGGCCCAAGTACAAGACCTGTAAATGCTGAGAACTGATGTTTATTGCTGAAAACTGAGCATGAGGGAATCCTGTAGGTGCTGTACAATGATAAGAAGCAAAAGTAGCTGCTAATGACCTCAACAGTATGCAGAATAATGAGATGGAATGAGGGAAAAGGGGGACAACCCTTATATACCCCTCATGAGAGCTGGTCGGCCAGCTGTAGTAGGCCGACAGCACCATAATAGCATAAAAATGCTATAAAAAGCATAAAAAACTGGGAAAAATGCCTAAATAAATATGCATATGCAGGGCCTCATAAATGGCCAGTACAAGCATGAAAATGATGATGTAGACCATCTAGAGATGATATATTCCAACACCTCCTCTTCAGCGCCAGAGGGTCGGTCCAATACTAGCACGCTGAAGTAAGAACTCCAAAAGTAGCCGAATTTCGGTCCGGGGGATCCTTTGGTTGATCAATGTCGTGTAAAGCATATAAGACTAAAAAGGATCAACGAACACTGGACGAAGAAGAACACCACCTCCTCTCAAATCGGAAGGAAGAGGTACAAGTTGAAGTAATGGACATATCCAAAGCAGATGATGTAGAAGCAGCACCGGGATCAATCCAGAAGAAGTTGTTCTCAAGAAAGGGAACCACTGATAGCTCCAAGGAAAATGGTACCTCCTCTGTATCTACAACAAGTATCGATACCATAGTAGACACCTCCTCTGAAGAAGAAGAAACAATTGTGGGTACTGGTGAAGTCGGAGTCGATGACACCAAAATGCCTGGAGCAGGGCTAGGAACAACCACCAATAGAGCAGTCACTGGAGAAACCGCAGAGGTAGCAACTCCAAAATCCACCAAAGAAAGGTATGTTAGATGAAAATATTGTCTGGGGTAAAGATTCTCCTACAATAGGAGAAAGATGATCTTCACACAATGAATCCTCCTCTAGAGAAGGAGGAAATGAATTAACCTCTAGCACAAGAGGATCATCAAGGATAACTGAATCCGCCAGGGTTGAAGTTTGAACCAAAATAGACTCTAAAATAGTGGAAGTAACCACCAATGAGAATTCGATAGAACCCTATGAAGATGCCTCCTCTAGAACATAGGAAGCGAAATCCTCCTCTGAAAGCATATCTTGTAGCATAGGAGGGGAACCCAGAGAAATATCATCAACACCATGGAGAGGGTAGGCATGATCCTCTGCAATGTTAACGGAGGAAGAAATCAGTGGATGATCCTCAACCTCATCCGATGTGACCTTAACCTCTACTGAAGAAGTCATAGCTTTGGTCACTAGGATTGTGTCCTGTGAAAAGGGAGAAAGAGAATCTGAAACTGACAAGGGGGCCACTTTGGCCCTAGTCTCCTGATGTTGTGAGGCAATGTCCGAGTCCGAATACCACCTTTGAAGTTCAAGCCACGACTGAGAGGCATCATAAGAAGCAAATAAAAATTCCACCTGTATGGAAGGTGACAAAGATTGGATGATAACCATCCTAGCAGAAGCATCAAAAACTCCCCAATAAACACGATCCAATAACTGAGGAGAAGCGACAACAACCCAAAGACAAGAAGCCTCCAAAGTTAATTGAGTCCAGTATGACCAAATCTGATAGTTGGTAGAAGTAAGGGGAGGGTTCCCAGAAGCCATCACCACCAAGAATCCAAACCTCCTCAAGAAAGACTAGAAGAGAGGGTGTGTGGGAGATCCAAGCACTGGAGAAGAAACTGTAGAAGGAGCAGTAGGAGAGAAATCTCCTAAAGCCATGTTCTCTAACAAGAACCCTTCTCTTAGGAAAGGCGCTGAATAAAAAAATCAGCAAATCCTCCTCTCAAGCTGTGCACTGCAAGAAGAAAGGGAGGGAGGGTGGGAAACTAAAAGGAGAGGAAGAAGGAAGATCTCTGCAAGCTGAAGATCCATGTCCTCAGCACCTAGAAGAGGGCTTCAGCAATCCAATCAACAAAAAAATCAGCAATCTTTGCTGAAAATTCAAAAATACAATAGTCCCAAGCGTCAGATGAAGAAAACGCAACAATCATGAGGAAGCCTCTGCCTCCGGAAGAAAATGCAGCACCTTCCTCGCTGACATCTACAGAAGACGCAACAAATTGTTGAAGCCTCTGCTCCAAAATAGAAAACGCAGCTCTCTTCTGTTCACAGGTCTGTGTTTTGCTCTGATACCATGAAAGAAAGTGAAAGCAAATAGAAAACACAAATGTAGGCCCAGATACAAGACTTGTAAATGCTGGAAAGTAATGTTTATTGCTGAAAACTGAGCACGAGGGAAGCCCGTAGGTGCTGTACAATGATAAGAAGCAGAAGCAGCTGCTAATGACCTCAAGAGGATGCACAATAATGAGATGGAATGAGGGGAAAGGGGGACAACCCTTATATACCCCTCATGAGAACTGGTCAGCCAGCTGTAGCAAGCCGACAGCACCATAATAGCATAAAAATGCTATAAAAGCATTAAAAACTGGGAAAAATGCCCAAATAAATATGCATACGCAGGGCCTCATAAATGGCCAGTACAAGCATGAAAATGATTTCATGATGCTGTAGACTATCTGGAGATGATATATTCCAACAAGGCAAAGGGATAGCCCTATGGGCCACCCCATAAGACTTTACAGGCCTTGCCTACAAGGTGGGCAGCCCTTAGTGGCGGTACCCTAGGCAAAGGGATAGCCCTATGGGCCACCCCATAAGGCTTTACGGGCCTTGCCTACAAGGTGGGCAGCCCTTAGTGGCGGTACCCTAGGTGCCATGGAGACCCCATGCCCAAGCAACAAGCCCATAGGGGGCTGGGCAGCAGGTCAGCAGCCCCTAAGGGGCACAAGCTCAAGCATCATGCCTTGCCAGTCAACCTAATAATCACACGTGTGAAAAGGCACCTCTTTATTGCTGAAATAATCAGGTCGTGGGTCAACAGCAACAGGTCGACAGCTGTTTATGCAAACCAACTAGCTCCTCTAGGCACTATATAAGCATGGGGTAGGAATAGGCAGAAATCATCTCATTCTCTACAAGTGCTGAAAGTCCACGGCTGTAGACAAGCCAAGTGAAGGACCAAAGCAAGGTGGAAAGGTGTAGATCAAGGGATAGACTTCAGGCTGAAAGGTATCTCAGCTAAAAGAGCTGTCCAAGTCACCTCAATTCAGTCCAGGCTATTTCCAGCCAGAATATCGCCATCTACTCATTCAATAAAGCACATACACCATACGCGGTGGGTCCCCTTCAGAGGGTATTTGGGACCAAATACTATGTATTTGACCCCCCCGTCTCTGTGTGGACACTTTCGTCCCCTCTTAGTAGCTGTGATCACAAAAAGTTTGAATCCTGAGCTGATACAAAAAAAAGTAAACAAAAGTCTAAAATACACAAAGTAAAGCATGCTGAAGCTTGATAGATGCAATCATGCATGAATGATGACAAATAGTAAACTAGAGGAGCTTGATACATAGTAGCAGGGGAACCCCGTTTCCCCCCATTGGGAACGGTGGAACGCGTTCCCCCATCGCCTGAACCAGTGGAACGTTGGAAACGGGGGCTCGAACGTTGAGGTGGTCGAAAAGAGGTGGAACGGCAGGGAACGGTGGTGGAACGGGAGATGGAACGGGCGAGGGAACGCGAGCCTGCCATTCCCCCACGTGGGAACGCTGATGACGTGGATTTTTTTTAAAAAAATAGAAGCCCGTAAACCTTGCGCCAATCGCTTTTCGGAAATTCGCACCCGGGTCCCGTACGCCTTTCGCCCGTCGCTTTTCGGAGTTCACGCCTGTACCAGTGTAGTCGCCGTTGCTGTCCACGACTCCACGAGTCCACTGCCCGTACTGTCCTGCCCGTACGGCAGCTGTTCTGACATTCTGTACTACATAGTACAGTCGCCCCAGCCACTGGCAGCCAGGCCCCCAGCCCTTGCACTGTGCAGACTTGCAGTGTACACTGTACACTGTACACACAGTGACTACATTCATCTAAAAGGCAAGGCAGCAAGAAGCTTTTCTCTTTCTTCTCTCTCTCTTTTTTTGTTTGAACTTTGAACTTTTGGTGTTTTAAAAATTACCTATGGTGAATCACAATCTGGACTGCACACTGCACAGTCTCTCCCCATTAAACACGAGAAAAAAAAAGGACTCATTTCTCTGTAATGGTTAACTTTGAAAGCCTATTCAACTTTTTGCCCAAATTTGCAGACATCATGGCTTACTCGGGTTCAAAGCGATCGGCTTCGAATGCTACTTGGTGGGACGAGGTTGAAAGGCTAGAAAGGTATTCATCTAAGGGAGGTGCAACACGATGGAAATGCAAGCAATGTAACAAAGAGAAGTCAGGAGGAGCAAACCGTGTGAGAGCACATCTATGCCATGTAAACAATGAAAAAGCACAAGTGAACAAATGCCCAGGGACAACACCTGAAATGCGTAGAGAGCTTTTGGCAAAGTACCCAAGTGAAGTGGAGAAAGCATGTGCACAAAAGAAACCGGCAATTGATGCATCTTACTTCAGTACACAAGGGGAAGATGTACACTTGGGAGATGGACAACAGTATGGAGGACTTGGGAGCTTTGCATTTTCCCAAGATTCGCAGTCTATGGGTGCAAAGTTCCGGCAAGCAGCTTGGGATCCCCGCAAGAAAGAGAGGGTAGATGCAGCTGTTGCAAGGTTCTTTTATCATGATCATGTAGCATTCAATGTTGCCAGGTCTCCATATTTCATTGAAATGGTCCAGGAGATTGCACGGTATGGCCCAACATACAAGCCTCCTTCATATGAGACACTACGCACCACCTGCAAAAGGAGAAAGCTGCAATTGAATGTGCTTTAGAGTCTGTGCATGAAAGTTGGGCAAAGAATGGTTTGTCACTTATTGCAGATGGTTGGAGTGACACTCGAAAAAGGTCCATTCATAGCATGGTGGCTTATTCTCGAGGAAGAATGCAATTCATTTCCTCACATGATGCTTCTGGGACTGGAAAAACTGCAGATCAGCTTGTGGAAGAGTGGGCCGAAGGTATTGAGAAAGTTGGACCAGAGAATGTTATTCAGTTCTTAGCTGATGGTGAGGCAACAAATAGAGCAGCTGGTCTTAAGCTTGAAGACAGGTATCCGCATATCACATTTAGTCCATGCTTTGCTCATTGTTTGAGCAACTTATTGAAGAATGTTGGCAGCTTGCCATGAGTTGATCCACACATTCAAAAAGGCAAGGAGATAATAAGCTTCATTCAAAACCATCAGTTTATTTTGAATGAATTCCGCAAGAGATCGGCCAAAAAGGATCTCTTGAAGTACTCAAAGACACGCTTTGGTTATAACTTTCTCATGATGAAGAGGTTATCCAAAGTGCAATTGCCTTTGAAGCAGTTGGTTGTATGCAATGAGTGGATGGGATGGGCACTTTCTCGCTCAAGAGCCGGCATAGAGGTTGCAAGAACCATACAAGACTTCACATTTTGGGATGAAGTCAATACTATCAGTGCTATGATGAAGCCGATCATGCGCTTGATGCGGATTGCAGATGGACGGGAGCCATGCATTGGCAAGGTTTATGAGGGGGCTGACCGAATGATCGAGAAAATAGGGGAAATGGGCTTGTCTGATGAGAAATATGCAGAGGTTCGAGAATTATGTGAAGCACGATGGAATGGTTATCATTCTCCTATGCATGCTGCTGCGTATGTCTTGGATCCCGAGTTCCAAGGATGTGGACAAGAGGCCGATGATGAGGTGATGGATGGTTGGGAGACAGTGCTTTCTAGGCAGGTTCGTGATGCAGATAAACGAAGGTTGGTGAAAGACCAACTTGGATTTTATCGCAGCAAGTTTTTTGTAAGTGCTAATTTGCGCTTGCTTGGTGATATGGCATCTCCCAAACTAGAGAAGTTTATATTGCTTGATGAGGAGTCCTCGGATGATGAGGAGACACATGGACTTGCAGATCCTGGTCAGGATGGGATTGAAGATTTGGATGCTGCAGATGTTGGTCTTGATGATATGGCTTTCTTGGATGACATAGATGATAGTCTCCTTGATGGCATCACTGGCAGTAGCCATGCATGATATCTCCTTACTATTTGCATGTCACCTTGAGGCTTGGACTTTGAACTTGGATTGTTTCTTTTATCTAGGCTGTGCCATGTGGGCCACATTTTGTGCTTTTTGTCACTTATGTCATGTATGATGTGGGCTAATTTATTTTGACTTGTGAGATCTATTCAGTGTTAGTATCTAGCCATGCAAATTATGGTGCACTAGACTTTAGTGTGTCTCTGATTTGGTTATATAAATGAGCATTGTATGTTAAGATTCATCGTCATTTCTAGGAATTATCTAGGTCGTTCCCTGTTTCCGTTCCCCCTCGTTCCCGTCCCCCCTTTTTCTCGTTCCCGTTCTCTTGGTGGTGCTTTCGTTCCGTTCCCGTTCCCGTTCCGTTGCTACTATGGCTTGATAGCCCCAAAGACTAGAGTCCTCAATATAGAGTGTGGGCACTGGGCACTCAATCCTCAACATCCTCGATGTCCTCATCAGTAGTCTCCTCGGTAGACTCAATGTCACTCTTAGAAGAGGATGATGCTGGCTCAGCTGCCACACTCGTCTCAGCTGCTGCACTAGTACTAGCACCTCCTAATAATGCTACTGTAGATGCTCGTGTGCCATGAGCAGGTGCCATCAAATCCTCATACAACATGGCATATATGTTGCGCTCCTCGTGAGGAATCTCTGGGACATCTTTCATCTTCTCAATGTCGATTTTATCGACATTGACCTGACGAGGCTCTATCGTATTGCCTGACTGCTCAATTAGGCAAAGATTACAACGGCAATACACCAACCACTCCAACTGAGCAGTAGACAACCTGTCCCTCTTCTTTGTATGGAAGAGGGCCCATGTGCTCCAGTTCCTCTCAACAGGACCCGAATTGCAATCCTGTGAGAGGACTCGAATGGCGAGGCATTTCTGCCATTAAAATACAGAAACTTTGTAAGTACAGGGTACTAAAGTCTAAGTATAATCATCATTGATCAATGTATTATGTAAATAACAGACTTGTCTTTTAGAGTTGTACTCACCAAGTGAGGGCTACTGATCCCATACTTCTCCCACCATGAGACTGGCTGAAATGTCTCTCGCATGCATGCAGTCTGTCTACCAAATGCGTGGCTGGCATTCCGATACACTAGCCGCTCATCCTCCAAGCGTCTCATGAGCTCCACGTCTCCTCCTGTCCATTTCTGAATGTAATCTTGCCATCCATCTTCCAACTCTTCATTAATATACTGGACCTCACTACCCCAGAGAGGGTGCAATATGTGGGCAACAGCGTGGATTGGTCTATGGAACCAATCCCACCGGTCATTCCAAACCCATCGAATGTCCTCAACCCTGAAAATTAGCCATGAATGATCAAAGCTATTAGCTCACTCCTACAAGCTACGATAGATCATAGTACAATACAACTTACAAGTTACAACAAGAAGGCAGCTAGTTGGAAGTTCAGTACCTCTCATCTATCAAGAGAGTGCATCGGTTAAGAGTCTCTCCAATCCGGTCCATGAACTCGTACAAGAATCCAAGAGTGCTCCCCTCCATGTCAGTGATGCGAAGAACACTATAGATTGGTTGAAGAGCACTCAATAAAGCCTCTGTCTCCTTCCACCAATCTTCTCGCATCACTCTGCATGCAAAAGCAATTGCCTTCGGGTGCTCATGGTCCTCCCAGCTCATCCACTCTCGACTAACCACTGTGCGCATGAGTCCCTGTCGGACTCTCACTACCCTCTCAACCACAATGAACATATATGCAAACCTGGTTTGTGAGGGCTTCAAAAGCTCAAGGTCACTATTGGCACGAAACATTGCCAAGACCTTGGGCCTCTTGGTAACAAACTTCACCAACCTACGCGTAGTATCAAAGATGTTAGCAATCCACCTAATCTTGCCAAGATCTTCAAGTCTAGGCTATGGGATGCACATGGAGTCCATACAATCTACGAGAACTCATCCTCTAGCATCCGTCCCATAGAGACATAGTTGCTACCATTATTAGTGACCACTTGCACTATGTTTTGTGGGCCTATCTCCATGATAGTTTCGCAGAGGTGTGACCATATAAATGCTCCTATCACCACTATCCCAGGCATAGATGCATCAATGGCACGCAAAAACATAGTGCCCTTGCAAGAGGACACCAAAATATTGTACACATTCCTCTTGCGTATATCTGACCACCCGTCGCATGACAATGTGCAACCATACTTGCTCCAAGTGGCTTTTAATGGCTCCATCTCCACCTCCACTGCTTTTTGCTCTCTTCTGAGCTCTTTACTGTGCAAGGTCTCATAGGAGGGTCCCTCCCACTCACATCCAATGCGGCTGATTGCCCTCATGGCCTTTTTCCATCGTGGTGTGCGCACAATGTGAAAAGACAAAGCACATTGGATGAAAAGCCTAGTGAGTTCCCTAGTTGCATCTTTAATTGCCTGCTTTTGCATGCTTGCTTGAATGCTTGCTCTCTTTAGAGAGGCTTTGGGTGCTACGAGCAAAGGGGTTCGTGTTGCCGTGGGAGTGGAACTACCAGCACCCCCAAATCCTGCTTGTCACTTTGGTCTCATAGGCCCATTGGGTCTTTAGTAGATGCTTAATCTCTCTCTCTCTCTCTCTCTCTCTCTCTCTCTCTCTCTCTCTCTCTGTGCACTCTTATCTTCTCTACCTTGTGCTATTCATCGTCAAGAACCAAGGGTTGAAAGTATTATCAAAGTATAATCCTCGTCTGTAAGCTTCCACATGTTACACCCAAGAAAATCCATGCAAGGTTATCTGACATTAGCACATACTTCTTTATTGCCTTATTAATTTGAACATGGCTTACAAGAGGTACGGTACTTCCTGTAGTTACCAGCATCTATGGCACTATCACAACCTCTATATACATCCAGTAAGGGGGTCTACCATATAATATGCAGCGGAAGTCTTTGTTTTGGAAGATCCTGTCACACAAATGCTCACACCGTCTTCTGTATCCTGAGTTTCCTGAGCTTAGCAATCCACTTTAATACTTCAAACTTTAAAGAGATGAGAGAGATATATATGAGAACTGTACACAAAATTGGGTCCCGAATTACCCACTAAAGGCCCCCCTATGCCGATAACGAGATAGTATTTGCTTTATTACTTTAGAGAGAATGACTGTGGACTGTAGATAAGCCAAACGCAAGATCTCGGAGGATCGGAAGCCTGGCTGAACTATACACGGCTGTAGAAACACCTCAATGAATTGATCTCGAGCCTATGCACTCTTCCCAAGGGCAAGAGGAAGGGCTGCACACCTGAGGCTGAGAAAGGACTGTAGTGGACTGTTCGAAGCCATGTAAATATGCTGAAATGCTTATGAATGCTGTGTTACCTTCACCAGATGACTGCAGCATGTATGGATGATGCACAGAGGGCGGAGGCACTGCTGTAGGGCTGAATACGCAAGGTAAACTGCTGTAGAACTGCAAACTCAGGACTGAACTGACCTGAATACCTGCTGGTGGTGATCTATGCTCAAACGCAGAGGGTACCTACTGAACTGGGGCCTGAAAGAGTGCTGTATGCAGGCGCCTGTAGGCTGAAAGGACAGAACTGCTGCGTTAGGGTACAAATGGCTGCGCCTGAGGGCTGTAAGGGACTGTAGAGCTGCTGAACTGCTGTATGAGACTGTTGAATTGCTGCGTTAAACTGCAGTGGCTGCTGGAAGCAAAAACGCAAGCTCCCAAGGGTGGAGAAGCAAACGCAGAAGCTCCAATAGGATTAGTCTAGGGCTGAAGGTGGGGATGCTCCTAAGGCTGAGGATGAAGGCGCCTAGCTTCTGAAGACTGAATGAAGAACTAAGCCCTATGCAAGCCTATTTATACTAGATAGGGGTTGGTCAAGTTGGCTGGTCATAATTTAATAAACTTTATGTTTATAAATGGCATTAAATGCTAATAAAATATCATAAAATATTGGAAAAATAGCAAATAAATCCTAGTAAATTTCATAAGGCTTCTGTGATGTTCTAAATGATGCACAAGCATATGAATGCATGTTATGCAAAATGCAGAGTGCTTTCTAATGCAAACCCTAAGGCTTCTACTAACTCTACATGCATGACTGATTCTCTCCAAGTGGGTTAAGGGAATTGACTGACTGACTGACCCGCTAAGGCTGAGGAATGACCTACGTAGCTCGTGCCTGACTTATCCTGGACTGAGGATGTACAATGGGGTCACGGTGTACGACAAATATCATCCTACTGGGTTCTACTAATGTACAAATGTTGCACTGCTGATGATGAGCCAGTTTGTCACCATGCACTGAGTGCAGAGTGCATGCGACATTCCCTCCTGCTTAGCTTGGCGGCAGGTTCATGGCTTCCAAGTAGTCCGCCAACAACTAGGGATACTCCTGGAAAAACTCCTCGTCTAGCCATACGGCTTCGTGGGTACCTCGATCTCGGAATTTCGTATAGAACTGACGTTCCGTCAACCGGAACCATGCTTCTATCGATGAAGAAGGATCTGCTCGGGCTCAATAACTTCTGCTTCGTCTACCACGTCTGGTTGCTATTCATCTGAAACATCAAACACTTCTGGACCAACATATGGTTTTAGCCAAGAAACATGGAAAACATCATGCATTGTCCAACTGGTAGGCAACTTTAACTTCATGAAGACATCACTTAACTTCTTAACTATTGGAAAAGGGCCAAAACTATGGAATGAAAGCTTGGGACAACGTTTGCCCACTTGTTTTATGATACGTAGATAGACCCGATCCCCTTCCTTGAAGTGGACATCTCGTCTAGACTTATTTGCATGTCTACTATATGCTTCCTGAGCTTTGGTCAAGCCGTCCTTGACTGACTCAATGATCTCGGAAAATGCTTCTGTGGTTTTATTAGCCTCTAAAGATGGAGACACCATTCTCGTCAAAAGAGAAGAAAAACGCGACCAAAGGCTGCTTTATATGGAGTCCGTCCGACACTAGATGAATGAGTGTCGTTCAAGATAGCTTGGACCAATGGAAGATAATGTTCCCATTTGGACTGCTGGTCATGACAGTATGACTTGAGAACATCAAAGGCCAACTGGTTATAAATTTCTGTTTGGCCATCTGTCTACGGATGGAATGCACTAGACAACTGCAACTTAGTTCCGAAGTTTTCAAATAATGCCCTCCAGAAATGCGAGGTAAACTTGGAATCTCTATCTGATATTATGGTGCTAGGCAAACCACAAACTCGATACCAATGCTTGAGAAACAGATGGGCTACATCCTCGGCTGTGGCCATATGCTTGCATGGGATGTGCATGGGATGAGCATGCAGAATTTACTAAAGCCATCCACAATGGTAAAACACTAAGTGTTACGAGATCCGGTGGATGCTAGTAGAGGCCCTACAAAGTCCATAGATATGTCAATGAAAGGTCAGTCGGGGATAGGCAAAGGTTGAAGTAAACCTGCCCTCTTTGTATGGGGAACCTTGACTTTTTGACAAATCTTACAGGCTTGTACATGTGCATAGACATCACGCCTCATCTTTGGCCAATAAAAGGACCGTTCTAATTTCTCGAGGGTATTGTTGATACCCCTTTGTCCTCCAACTAAGGAGTCATGGGCATCGTGGAGAAGAGCGGAACGCTTTTCCTGAGTAACACAGAGATGGTTCTTGTAGAACAACCAACCGTTCTGTACTGAATAGTGGCCAGGCTCAGAATTGAGGGCCAAACTATACTGAGTACCAAACTCAGGGGAGTCGACATATTGGTCTTTCATACTATCTAAGTCCTTCCCCATGATTTCGAGAATGGTAGATTCTTAGACTGCCTGGATGCTGTCCTTTCGACTAAGAGCATCTACTACGGGGTTATGCTTACCAGGGATGTATTCAATCATACCTCCAAACTGTTGGAAGATTTGACTCCACCTGGCCTGTCGATCACTCCACTAGGCACTTGGCATAGTCTGAAGCCACTTAAGTGCTTGGTGGCCTGTTTTCACTGTGAAAGCCTGTCCATTAAAAAAAGGCTTCCAATGTTTGAGCGTTGTGATCACACCCAAAAGCTCTTTGTTATATACCGAATAATTCTTTTCGACGACATCCAACTTTCTATTGTAATATGCCACGGGCCTATTGTCTTGCTAGGCACCTATGGCTACATTGCTGGCATCGGTGATGACCTCGAAAGGTTCGTCCCATGATGCTAACTTTAATACAGGTGCTTCTGAGGCAGCTTTTTGGAGTGCACGGAATGCATCAAGCGCCTTGCCTGTAACTGAGACTTTCTACTTGCGAGTCTTCACCCCCTTGAGCAAGTCGGTAAGAGGTGCTGCTGCAAGGTTGGAAAACTGATGGACATGGGTACTATAGGCTTGACAAAGACCTATGAATGAGCGGATTTCTTGGGCAGTCTTAGGAATGTCCCAATCTAAGATCTCCTGAACCTTTGATGGATCCAGTCTAATCCTTTGATGGATCCAGTCTAATCCCATCGGAACCGATGATGTAGCCTAAATACTGAACTTCCTTAACACCAAAGACAGACTTTTTGGCGTTTATGTAGATCTGATTATCTCGCAAAAGTTGCAAGACTTTCTCCACATCTTTCTCATGCTCCTCCGCAGTGGCTGAGAAGACTAGTATGTCATCAAGGAATATGAAAACACACTTCCCAATGTGGACTGCGAAAATCCTAGACATCATCTTATTGAAGGTTGCGGGTGCATTTGTACGTCCAAAAGGCATGACTACGAACTCGTAGTGACCACGCTCTGTCCGAAAAGCTGTATTTGGAATGTCAGCTTCAAAAATGCTTGCCACTCTAAAGAGCAAAAGAAAATCTGCTTGGCTCCAAACTCAAAGTAGGACTACACATCACATCCAATAACCTCGAACAAATGAACATGGAACACATCCTGTCCATAGTCCATAGTCTCCGCTAACCAATAGTTCTGGAACTCATCCGAACCATGAAGGAAACTTGGTTGATCCTGGAACTCATCCGGACCATCAAGTGAACTTGCTTGTCTTCATACTTGGAACTCCGACACACGGGTCCCATGCTCCAAATTTAATATAAGCGAGCTTTTTGAAAGCCCCCTCTCCCGCCCACAAGCCGTTTCTGAAAGACAGCACGCAAGGGGATGCCCATAGGATCAGAGCAGGACACCAGTCATGTTCGTTCCAAACTGTAAGGCCTTGGGACTCGGGAGAGCTAGGGTTGTCACTAGACGAGTCAGTGTCAGTGTCATGTGACTTGTCTTTGCCCTTCTTTGAAGACTTGCCCTTGTCCCTGGCTTTGCCTTTGTCCTTTAGACTGACAATCCTTTGACAAGTGGCCTTTCTTCCCACACTTGTAACACCGACTCCTTTGACAAGTGGCCTTTCTTCCCACACTTGTAACACCGACTCCGAACTTTCTTCTGCACCGTCGAGAGTGCTTGATCAGGTCCAATAGACGATGAAACTTTCAACTTCCCCTGAGAAACTAGGATGGATTCCTCTTCCAAGAGGAGAGTACACCTCGAGGGAACGTGTTGTGATCTGAACCCACAAAGCTCGGAAAACCATGTCATAATCTGTAGGAAGCCTGATGAGGAGGAGAGCAGCTAACTGAGAAGAGGTCAAGGCAATACCCATTGCCACTAATTGGTCATGAATTACCTTAACCTTCATCACAAACGACTGCATGGAAGTCCCTGCTGTAAACTCCAGAGAAAAGAGCTGACCCAATAGGTTGACAGATCGCATTGTAGAGTCCCGTGCATATAGGTCTGTTAGCTTTCTCCAAACAGAAGCAACACAATCCAATGTTTGCACGGCAAGGGAGACCTCTAGTGAGATGGCTCATACAAGTGCAGAGTGAGCTTTTGAGTCTTGATTCTCCCAAGCTGAAAGTTCTGCGAGAAAGGCATCCTCCTGGTCCTAAGTCCACTTCCTAGAGCTGGTAGGGCGTTCGGGCTTTCGTTCGTGGCCCCCCTAAAGTGAACCAGACCTTCATCTGTAGCTTCCAGTGATCATAGTTTGTACCACTGAGCTTGTCCTCCTTGTTCGTGCAAGGGGGACCCATGTCTGCCTCAAAGAAGCTATGTCTCAAACAACCTCTATAGCTAAGCAATCCACGTGCTCTTTCAAGCACCTTTCCACAGGATCCAACTAGGGACTAATAGCCCCCTCTGAAGATGCAGGCTGTTACAGCAACAAAAGAAACCCAAAAAACACACCACCGGGAACCTCCTACCAAAAGAGGGAGGGGATCTTGGAGGGAGAAGAGCTGATGTGCCACTTGTCTGATGCACTCACCGAATCTGCAGCTAGAACTCCTCCACTTGCCTCTGTAGAAGAAAACGCAGCCTGGGGGCTGGCCAACACCAGTTGGAGAGCTTGTAGAGCAAAAACGCAGCTAAGAAAGAAGAAACGCAGCCACTGTTTGAAGGATCTACAACCTGGAGAATCTAGGGAAGCAGAAAACGTAGAGGAACAGATTGTGCAACAGCCACAGCCTGGGCGAATGATACCATGAAAGAATGCGCACAAGTGGAAGCAATGAACATGAGAGAGAGAAAGATTGCAAGCAAGAACTGAGCTTTATTAGCTTGAGGTTACAGAGTACAAGAGCCAGCAAATAGGGCAGTGAATGATATGATAGAATGAATAAAGGGAGCACCTCTTATATACTTGTGCATGAAGCAGTCGACTGTAGGAAAGAAAACACGCCGACAGCTCCACGACAGCATAAATAGAAAGATGCAATATTTTAACACGAATTACCCATTGAAGGGCCCCCTATCCCGATAACGAGATAGTATTTGCTTTATTACTTTAGAGAGAATGACTGTGGACTGTAGATAAGCCAAACGCAAGATCCCGGAGGATCGGAAGCCTGGCTGAACTATGCACGGCTGTAGAAACACCTCGATGAACTGATCTTGAGCCTATGCACTCTTCCCAAGGGCATGAGGAAGGACTGCACACCTGAGGCTGAGAAAGGACTGTAGTGGTCTGTTCTAAGCTATGTAAATACGCTGAAAATGCTTATGAATGCTGTGTTACCTTCACCAGATGACTGAAGCATGTATGGATGATGCGCAGAGGGCAGAGGCACTGCTGTAGGGCTGAATACGCAAGGTAAACTGCTGTAGAATTGCAAACTCAGGACTGAACTGACCTGAATACCTGCTGGTGGTGATCTATGCTCAAACACAGAGGGTACCTACTGAACTGGGGCCTGAAAGAGTGCTGTATGCAGGCGCCTGTAGGCTGAAAGGACAGAACTGCTGCGTTAGGGTACAGATGGCTGCGCCTGAGGGCTGTAAGGGACTGTAGAGCTGCTGAACTGCTGTATGAGACCGCTGAATTGCTGCGTTAAACTGCAGTGGCTGCTGGAAGCAAAAACGCAAGCTCCCAAGGGTGGAGAAGCAAACGCAGAAGCTCCAATAGGATTAGTCTAGGGCTGAAGGTGGGGATGCTCCTAAGGCTGAGGATGAAGGCACCTAGCTTCTGAAGACTGAATGAAGAACTAAGCCCTATGCAAGCCTATTTATACTAGATAGGGGTTGGTCAAGTTGGCTGGTCATAATTTAATAAACTTTATGTTTATAAATGGCATTAAATGCTAGTAAAATATCATAAAATATTGAAAAAATAGCAAATAAATCCTAGTAAATTTCATAAGGCTTCTGTGATGTTCTAAATGATGCACAAGCATATGAATGCATGTTATGCAAAATGCAGAGTGCTTTCTGATGCAAACCCTAAGGCTTCTACTAACTCTACATGCATGACTGATTCTCTCCAAGTGGGTTAAGGGACTTGACTGACTGACCCACCCGCTAAGGCTGAGGAATGACCTACATAGCTCGTGCCTGACTTATCCTGGACTGAGGATGTACAATGGGGTCACGGTGTACGACAAATATCATCCTACTGGGTTCTACTAATGTACAAATGTTACACTGCTGATGATGAGCCAGTTTGTCACCATGCACTGAGTGCAGAGTGCATGTGACATACCATAACGTTTTTATGATCAAGATAATCCCCTGTGTATGCGAAGTTTGTCAATTATGGGTGTACATCCACCCCTCTCCCCTCAAAGGTTGCATTTGCAGTCATCTACATACCCATGTCTTCCACATTTGAGACCTATGGTGGCAACCATCTGTACATATATGAAGTTATCAGTGGAAGGCTGAAGCATCATCAAACAAAAACACAGCAGGTTGATCCTTTAGTTTGCCCCATGCTTTGCAAATCACCCTACTTTTAGGCTCATGCGGCAAATTACCATGTACATATGGCACCACATTAACATGATGCTTTTCCATGTTTGAGTTGGGGGGCAAACAACTTCTTTCCCCTGCCATCTTTACCTTGGGTAGCCTAAGATGCTTGCACAAAAGCAAGCATCCAGAGAAAACCACCTAGAGGTTAAAAAACAATCACGCACGCTAAGAAAAAAATCCTTGTAAAAACAGACGTAGGTATCGAGAGAAGACACGCTAGCACACGCTAAAAACAATGCAAGGTCTTCCCTCGGTAGTTTCGAGTTCTCTCTCAATATTGTGTGCGCGAACCCTCTAGACTCTCTCCTTCTCTCTAGCTGTAAACTTTGAGAGACCCGTTATGTGTGTGCATTGGGATATGGTGACGGCATATCAGCTATTGTTTCTAGTAGTAGGCGCTGCTTTCTTACTTTTGCTATTTTCTGGGGATGGCCATGGGGCACCTATCACCACGCTCAATTTGTCCAAGTGTCAACAAGCTGTTGCCAGGTCTCGCCAGATCCAACAATGTATCCACTGACACAAGCTCTCAACTGTTGCCTACCTGCTAAGGACAAGGTGATAAAATTCTCCTCCAACAAATTCTCTCTCATGGATTGGTTAATTAAGCAGCACGCTCCTAATTGAGATCTCTCTCTCTCTCTCAGTTTTGGGGAGATAAAGTTGATATGCTGAGATAGAGGAGAGCAAAGATGAACACAAAATTATATTGATGACAAGAGAAGGAGAGGAGCGCCAGTCCTCGAGGGTTGTGCATGTTCTTACTCGCACCTTTTCAATTATTATCTATTAGTTACTAATCACGATTTAATAAGTACAAATACGTTAATATCTTAACTCTCTCTCTCTCTCTCTCTCTCTCTCTCTCTCTCTCTCTCTCTACACGCATGTGTATGCATGAACGTAATGATGTTATGCACAGCTCAGCACATATCAAATGATGCTAAGACATGAACAAAGCGAATATTAAAATAATATCACCACCACCACCGCGCAAAAGCGCCATCAACATAACACTGCAAGTGCACTTCTCTTGGCTCTTCCTACCTTGGCACCGCTGGTACCTCTACTTTCATGAACGTATCCTAGGCAGCCTTATACATGATCCCAGCTTTTCTCTGCTATACTGAAACTAGGATAACCAGATCAATGGCAACATCAGCTCCCTTTCTTCACCATCAATGGTAGCATAGTGTACAATGCTATGTTGCTAATCGTAACCAAGCCAACTTGCCACCATCTTTGGTTTGACCAACTCCCTCATCCAACACGTCCTACACATCCTCCTCTCACATCGTCAATGAAAGCCTCAAAGTCATGTACCAATCCATTGTCACAACTTTCACTGCCGACATGTTCATGGGAGGCGCCTCCAGATAGTTGTATAGCGTGATCTCCACCAATCCCTACATTAGTTGTTCTTCAGTTAAAAAAAGGGTTTACTTACTATCTATTTTGGATGTTTGCAATTTTGCGATGTAGGGTGGACTCTGATCTCTCAATGCAAGCGTGTTGAACACACCTATAGGGAGAGCCTGGGGATGAATGCCCACAACAGCATCCACTACTGGACAAGCAACCCTGAGATAGAGCTATATGGGGGCATGGGCGTTTTCAAGTAACTAAGGATGGAAGAGCTATTGATCTTGATCATTTTAATACGTTGATATGTACGCTAGAGGGCAGGGTTGCAGGCATGGACACAAAGAAGGGTTGTCCGGCTCTGGCATGGCTAGCAAGAGAAGGAAGAGGCGGGGGTTGGGAGAATGCAGGGGCGGGGGTTGGGAGAATGCAGGGGCGGGTGGGTGCACTTTTTTAAAGAAACATTTAATTAAAGAACAATAGCCACTTGCAATAGAAGCTTTGCTTGCATCTTACTTTGTTCTTGATTTGGATGTTTTTTTGCATATGGCGACTTTGGTTACGAGGTCAAAGATAACTTGTGTGCACTAGCAACAGTTATACTTCTACACTAATTAGCGATCGTGAAACAGTATCACACAAGACTTGTCACATCATCGACTTCAATATCGCAGACTAACAAAGGGATTTCTATTTTTCTCTCTTCTATATTCGAACAAACTAATGGCCACTTTCAACACTGAAAGTGTATCTTTGGTCCACTTTCGATACCGAGAGTGTTATTTGGGAAACAGGGGAAGGGCACATTCCCTTATGTTTATAAGATTTTGGGAAGGACTGTGCCAACTCCCCACCATACTTGATGTATGGTTTTTTTTCCACTCGTAGAAACAAGCACAAAATTTGTATAACTTGAATAACGACATGTAACTCAGATTCAGATGTGCTAACTAATTTGTAATTATACTTTTTGTAAGGTACTTCAAGATCTCCATCAATCAAAAGCATCGGCGTGCGGTTCATCGATAGCAGACGGGCCTCTAGCACCCTTTCCAAGTATGTTTACAGATTCATGTTCGTTCGATCACTTCATGTACAAGCAAATATGTTTACAGATTCATGTTCGTTCGATCACTTCATGTTCGTTCGATCACTTCATGTACAAGCAAATAAGGCTACCCAAGCATCCTAGTTTGCATCGTTGGCATCCTTTGACACATTCTTCGCTGGTTGTCCACCCTTTTTCTAGTCATAACCAGCTTTGAATTTGCCTTAGTTGTGACTGCAAGTGGCTTATTTGAGGGTCATTTCATGTGCAAGTGTCAGGTACCATAGCCGAATAATGCCCCCCGCATGTCCATGGGGTGCCCCAACTAGCATGCACATGACAAGAGACTATTAACCAATCAGAAAGTCTCTATCGTGTCCATATTCAGGGTTACCTAGATGCTAGGTAAAAAGAAGACGGAGGAGAGAGGACCTTCTTGATTGAGGTTGATGTTCATGCGGTCAAGAGTAGTTGCCTTACTCCCAAAAACAGACATCCACTGACAAACAGGTAGAGACATTATAATATGCTGCAACACTTCAACCTGTCCGGCTGCACAGGCGAGAGTTCTATACATACCTGCTGTAGAGGGGTAGGATGTATGCAAGTGGCTGCAAGGCCACGTTAAGATCATATAATTGCAGTTAAATTCATTCTTTCATGGATTTAATTCACATAATTAAGCCATCTATGCTACAATGCTTACCTCTAGAATGTGGGCACAAATGGTGGCAGCAATGCCCTTGGCAGCATGTATGTTGTCACCTGCTATGATGGTGAGTTTGGTGATGATGATTTTTGAGTTCATAGTAAGCTCAGCTAATGCAATGCTGTACTGGGCAACAACTTCCTGTATAGCTTCAGGAGACATATCCTTCTCTCTCTGCTGTTCTACAGCCGGACCATCCTCTGCTGCTGCTCTGCTTTTCTCTTTCTCGTCATCCCTCTCTCTACCTGCTGAGACCCTAGGAGGCCCTGCAAAACCCCAGTCAATCCTCCTATCGTCAAACCCTACTCCGCCAACATCAAGGCGCCGGTCTGGGGACAGGAAGGCGCTTTCCGGCAGCTTTCTGCCGGGTTTCAGCTGCTCTCTGTCGGAACCCTTCACCGGAAACCCTTCGCTTTCGGGCAAAAAAAGCTTCTCTTTGTTGTCGCCGTTTCCGCTGAAACGATTCGTCATAGCCATGGCCATGTTTGTACCCTCTTCGTCTTCAATTTTCTCGTCGTCGTCTTCTTCGTCTTCTGTTACCTCCTTTCTCTGCAGTGCGAGCTCTCGCTGCCTGTCCAGAATGCGTCGCTGCTCAACCGGAAAATTCATGGTGCCCTCACATCAAAAACAACACAAAAAATGCAAATGCTGCCACTCCATGTTTGAACCCATACATCTTCTTGGCAGTAAACCCGCAATCTTTCAAGGTTCTCCAGAGACTGTCCTGCTGTTTCCCTGAAAACCCATCTCAAAATAGCTCAAAATCTCTACACACACATAAGCTTAGAATAACCTTCTGTTTCCAAGTTCCCTTCTGACGTGGACATCCACCCGGCAACGTGGACATCTACCTGGCAAAGCTTAAGAGCTAGTAGCTGGCCTGCTTTTATTCACTGTATGAATCCCCCACCTAATGTGAAACTACCTTAACACGCATTTCAAACCCTTTGCAGAGTACTTACACGTGTGATATGGTTTTCAAATGGAGGTCTGCTCGTACAAGCATGCTGAATCATTTGTCAAATCCCTTACTCGAAGTTTGGGCCTTCTATTAATATCTAACCGGGCTTAACACGCATTTCAAACCCTTTGCAGAGTACTTACACGTGTGATATGGTTTTCAAATGGAGGTCTGCTCGTACAAGCATGCTGAATCATTTGTCCAATCTCTTACTCGAAGTTTGGGCCTTCTATTAATATCTAATCGGGCTAACACCCCCCGCCACATGTCATTTTTTTTTTAGCTCCGTCTTGCCAATGAGGCCACATCTGCACTACACTGCACCACGCCACCTCCATGCAAAGCAGAGCCGCCGCCTCCTTCATTCTCTCGCAGGTTGCAGGTCTGCCACCACTCCATGCAGAGTCGGCTCCCTTCAATCTCGTAGGTTGCAGGGCCATGCAGAGCCACCTCCTTCAATGTTGCAGCTAAATTTGAATTCGAGTGACGTTTCCTTCTTCATCTGCAGATGTCCTCCTTACGGCCTCCCCTCCTTGGTCTGCTTTCGATTGCCCTCGCCTTCTCTCCTCGATCTACTTCCAGTTGGCCCTCGCCTCCCCTCCTCGGTCTACTTCCGGTTGCTCTAGCCTAGATCTCTCTCTCTCTCTCTCTCTCTCTCTCTCTCTCTCTCTCTCTCTCTCTCTCTCTCTCTCTCTCTCTCTCTCTCTCTCTCTCTCTCTCTCTCTCTCTCTTTGTTTTTGTAGGTTGTTTGCTTTATGTCAACCGCGTTGCGTTCTCTGAGGTAAGTCCGTCTCACACATGTTGCTTTCTCTGAGGAAACAAAGCATCACAAAAGCCAATTGTAATGAGCATTATCAATAGCAGCATACATGATTCACTGAAAGCAAGCGCGCGCGCGCGAGAGAGAGAGAGAGAGAGAGAGAGAGAGAGAGAGAGAGAGAGAGAGAGAGAGAGAGAGAGAGAGAGAGAGATTTCTGTGGGTTGCTCATGCAGGTGAGCTCCCCTCCTCCGTCTGCTCCCCCGAGTCCTGCAAGCATCAGAAGTAAGCCCGGTCTCCTTATGCTTCCGTGTATTCGCCGTTATTACGTGCAGTATATCATCGTGTGTGTGTGTGTGTGTGTGTGTGTGTGTGTGTGTGTGTGTGAGAGAGAGAGAGAGAGAGAGAGAGGGAGGGAGGGAGCCCGCCGATGCGCATGCAGCAAGCAACTTTCCAAGACATGTGTGCAGTAATTTGTTGGGTGTGTGTGTGTGTGTGTGAGAGAGAGAGAGAGAGAGAGAGAGAGCCCGATGCGCATGCAGCAAGCAACTTTCGGGGACCATTGGGTGTGTGTGTGTGTGTGTGTGTGTGTGAGAGAGAGAGAGAGAGAGAGAGAGAGAGAGAGCCCGATGTGCATGTAGCAAGCAACTTTCGGGGACCCATAGAGAGAGAGAGAGAGAGAGAGAGAGAGAGAGAGAGAGAGAGAGCTCACATACACATGCAGAAGTGTTCGAGAGAGAGATAGAGAGCTCTCTCTCTCTCTCACATACACACACACACACATGGAGAAGTGCTCTCTCTCTCTCACACACACATACACACACACACACATACACATGGAGAAGTGCTCTCTCTCTCTCACACACACACACATCCATGGAGAAAAATATAAGGACTTGCATGTATTCATTCAAAGAGACATGTACACACACTAAAGGGAAAGCACCCATATTTTACAAATTGAAACACACATGTACACACACATAGTAGTTACAATTATGCTATTTACACCCATGCGCACGCATATAGTAGTCACAATCATGATTCTTACACCCTTGTGCACGCATATAGTAGTTACAATTATGATTCATACACTTGCACATAGTAGTCATGCATCAACTTACTTATATGTATATATGTATGTTTGACAGAGATGGAGAAGGTGACTTGCATTTTTTTTAGCACATGAGGAGTACTCTTTCCTTTGACGAAAGGGTGAAGTTGACTAAAGAATTTGAGCATCTCTATTTTTCGTGGTCCACACTGGTTTGGACCATGGGTGGTTCATGATGGTTGGATGGAATGATGTTTTAAAAATTATTATACGTTTAGATTTACAAAAGTTAGATGAAAATATTGCGCTAATGAATATTAAAAAAAGCCTATACTTTATTGATCTTTATGAAATAGACTATAATTCTGGTGATAGAGATCTAGTATGGCAAGTATTTGATCAAGTTTTAAATGTATCTGAAAGCAAAAGTATATTCGAAAATAAATATGGTTGTGTTCTTCTTTTGTGCCCATTGGTGCTAGCAGGTCCTTTATGGTATTTGAATGGTTTGTTTTTTTTATATAAAATATTGTGTTTGTCTGTCTCATTTTTTTCATGATTATTATTAATGTATAGTTTGATTATTTTTTATGCAGAACATGGCATTAGACATTCTAAAGTTGACCTATGACAATAATAAATTGTCAAATACGATCTTCTTTGAGGAGATGCCACAATTGGGTTTTTTTGGATACTAACCTAGCCCAAAATGGGAAGTTCTTGGATTTGATGAATGGGATGATCCCAATCCATGCTATATTTATATAGTCTTAGACCCCTATAGGCTAGATGACAATCTCAATCAAAGAGACATTGGGATTAGTAGATGGCTTTTACATTGTGGGTAGCAGATGTAATAGCTTTGAGGAAAAGCGCTGCATTTTTAGGGAAATACTGAAGTGCATTTCGTTAAGGAAATTGGTAAAGATAATGTAATAATCTTTAAGATTATTGATTGATGTCTACATATAGCTACTCTTGCCTTTTTTTTCTATGAATTTGGTGTGAAACGTAGCCAAGACAAGGTGAGAAAAATAGAGAGACCATAAGTGTTATAATTGTTTTGGTGTGTGTGATTGTATAGAGGCAACTTTTGTTTTTATGCATGCAAGAATACTCTTGCCCGTTAGGGACGGGTCATGCCATTAGGTATGGGTATAGCTCTGTGTGTGTGTGTGTAAATAAGTAAGTGTGTGTGTGTGTATAGGTACAAGTATGCTATGTTGTTCATATGTATAGGTGGTCTATGTGAGATAGATAGATGTTGTTCATATGTATAGGTAGTCTATGTGAGTACCATGTAAACATGTATGTGCAAATATATGCATTTACATAAGGATAAGTTAAAACATATATATGTATATATACTTGATTGCTTCTATGCATGGGTACATATGGATGTATAGCTATGAATGCGTATATATAATGTATATATATATATGTGAACATATATATTTACAAAAACATAAATATATATGGATAGACATTGTAGATGTATGTGTATATGTATATATGTTTATATGTGTGCCAGTTCCTAAAGTATGGATGTATGTGTGTATGTATATGCAAAGAGATTTTGTGTGCCTGTATAAACATGAGAGAGAGAGAGAGAGAGAGAGAGAGAGAGAGAGAGAGAGATGTCCATGACTGTAAAGAGATTTTGTGTGCGTGTATAAACATGAGAGAGAGAGAGAGAGAGAGAGAGATGTCCATGACTGTCTTCAAATTTAAGGCCTATTCTATGGTACCCAAACCTCTGTTGAAAAATACAAGTGAATAGGGTGAGTGTGGGAACAAGCTCTTGGATAGAGGCTGTAAAAGAGGAGATGTAATTGTGAAAGAACCTGTGAAAAGGTTAGAAGAATCTACTGGGAGAGAATAATGGGTAGCATGAGGGAATTTAGGAGTGTGGAGATATTCTCGGAGATATTCAGGGAAAAGAGAAGAGGTGGAGAGAATCAGGCAAAAGGTGGAGATATTCTGGGAGTGAAGGCACCAGATCTGGGCTCCCCGCATACTCTGTTTTCTGCACACAAACCAGAGCATTAATTTGCTAATCAGTGATTAATCAGTGCTAATCACTATACTTTGGTGCAATTGAGGGTTCAAATTAACCATTAGGTATCTGATACAGATCCCTATAACTTCAGATTGCAAATCGGAGTTGGTTTGATACTCCAACCATCCCGTACAAATTGGTTACCCTTAATTTAGTGTAATTTCTGGTAAAATTGTGCTGATAAATTTGTGAAAATCATCATTTTGCATTCAACCCTTGGTTAATGCCTGTAAATCTCACTCAAATTCAAGATTATTCACAGCCAGAGTTGCATTTGGAATGTGCATGAGAATGAATGCTATACGCATTATGTATTGGGCACATTTTATCAGTGTAAAAATGGGAACAGAAACTGCCCTTGTCCAGATTAAGGCAAGAGGTAAGACCTCCCGCATAAATTTGGGTTTGCATTGCATAATGACAAAAGATAAACATAAAAAGCCCAAAGGAACTGTCAGCAAAACATTGAAACATGTTGCTCACATGGAGCAAAAAGACTTGACGGACGAGCTCATGGCCCCAGCCATGAAAGAAGAAGAATATCTCTTCCCAAGAAGAGGATCCACACCATGAAGAAGACCTGAAGGAAGACATGGACACGAGAAGAGAAGCTGCCACAAGAAGAGAAGCTGCCCCGAGAAGACTGGAAGAAGAGACGGACGCGTGGAGAGATGCTGCCACGAGAAGAAGACTGAAGAAAAGAGAAGATGTGAGGCTCCAAAGAGTGAGGAGCCATGTGAAAATCTCTGAGAGAGAGAGAGAGAGAGAGAGCCCACAACCCAATGTAACCTGCCCCAATAAAGTAAAACCACCTCTGAGCCACCGATGATGTAGGCCACGTGGTAGATGTATGTGTGGGCACTTTAGTCAAGGTCGCGGGCACTTATAGTAGCCTTGGACACATAGAGAGAGAGAGTGTCAAGGACTATGGAGTTTAGGG
Organism: Cibotium barometz; assembly: GCF_041138505.1. NCBI lineage: Eukaryota > Viridiplantae > Streptophyta > Polypodiopsida > Cyatheales > Cibotiaceae > Cibotium > Cibotium barometz. The sequence goes on along the minus strand of NC_141108.1, from coordinate 9,623,105 downwards.
ACTTGAGGCACTGGTCGTGGACTGTCAAGTAAGAAAGAAACTTGATACAGGGTCCAGGTGTGCTGAGATAACTTGAGGGGAGGAGTAGACACTGGTCGCGGACTACCAAGTAAGGGGAGGCAAACTTGGTATAGGGTCTAGGTGTTCTAGGAGTATTCACTTGAGGGGAGGTGTTGAAAAATACAAGTGAATAGGGTGTGTGTGGGAACAAGCTCTTGGATAGAGGCTGTAAAAGAGGAGATGTAATTGTGAAAGAACCTGTGAAAAGGTTAGAAGAATCTACTGGGAGAGAATAATGGGTAGCATGAGGGAATTTAGGAGTGTGGAGATATTCTGGGAGATATTCAGGGAAAAGAGAAGAGGTGGAGAGAATCAGGCAAAAGGTGGAGATATTCTGGGAGTGAATCATGGAGAAATCAATGGGATTAGATGCTTGATGTAAACTCTATAAATTGAGGCATAGCCCTAATGAGAATTGGCTGGGTTTTGAGTATCCATGCCTACATTAATCTATGTGCTAATTATTCACTAATTACATCTTAATCACTTGCTAATCACTTTGTTAATTATGTTGATTCTAGTGTTTGATCCACCATAGCTTATCATTTAGCTCAAATTTCAACAACCTCATGTCCAGAGGATGGGGGATGCATTGTCTCCTCATCACGAAGTTGTCTTTTTTAATGGTGTGCTTAGCTCAGCCCATCAGAGACGAGTCTCGCCACTAGTCTTGAGTGGTGTCATGAGTTTCCTTCTACAATTAGGTCCATCATAATGGAATAATCACTCCAAATGATAGCTTTTCAATATTTTGGTGGTTAAAGACATTTGTATCAGTCAATCCTACTTCCATAAAGAGGAGGAGGAGCATAGGTTGAGCACATCAATAGCTCAATAGCCTAATCTTTCATAGAACGAAAGTCCATCATGGTTCTTGATGGCATTATGCATGTCTACAATGGCTTAAGGAGTTGCTCATTGTTTTATTAGCAAAAGCCCCATTGCACTGAAATGTTGTGTAGTTGGAGCATGTTACTTTGGTCTCCCCTTCTTCTACACATCATTGATGGCAGGTATAGGTAGTGAAAGCCAATATTTTGTAGTGCTCAAATGATCAATGTCATGTAGTGTTCACATTGATGGCAAGGCTAGGTAGTGAAAGCCAATGTTGTGTAGTGTTCACATGATCAATAAATCCAGTCTCTTGCTAACAAGATAGAGGATGATTAAGGATCGAGCATGTGCTTATTTAAGTTATCGTAATTGTAAGCCTTATTTAATTTAATCATAATAGTAAGCCTTACTTGAATTATATAATAAGGCTCTCTCAGATTGACACAAAGTGGGGCTTGTGTTGTTGAAAGCACTAAGCAAGTTGAAGTAGCCACCAGTGTGTGGGGCTTGTGTTGTTGAAAGCACTAAGCAAGTTGAAGTAGCCAGTGTGTTGCACTAAGTGGGGCTTGTGTTGTTGAAAGCACTAAGCAAGTTGAAGTAGCTAGCGTGTTGCACTAAGTGGAGCTTGTGTTGTTGAAAGCACCAAGAAAGTTGAAGTAGCCAGTGTGCTGCACTATGGACTCTTGCTAGCTCCCGTTAAAACCACTTCACTGTAAGGCGCTTTGCCATCTTACCCTCTTGCACAAGCACCTATCTTTTGTAAAACGGCGCCAGAACATATAAAGTGGCCTTACCATAATCTTAATTTCAAATAGGGAAAGTCTAATAATTTTGTGTACATGCTTGCTTAAGACTAGTAATAATAGTAGTCGGACCATTTATAAGTTCTAACCATCCTAGGGTGAATAACAGTCACTTGTATATAAGTCAATTTTGACAATAAGCAATATACATTCATTCCCTTGCAATTTTGACAATAAGCAATATACATACATTCCCTTGCAATTTTGACAATAAGAAATACAGATTCATTTCCTTCCAATAGAATACTTGTGATCTCTTCTCTCCTCTGTTGTTGCTTGCTTATATGCTATTGAATCTTGCTTGATGGATGTATGCTAGATAGGTTTGATTGTAGTTTTGTCTCTTCCATTAGCTTCTTCCATGTCCACCTTTTGTGAGAGAGGACAACCACCACAAAGGTTACCTCTTCTTGCCTCACCTAGGCATAGAGAGCTCTTCCTTCACCCCCATAGCCATGGAGCATTTTGATGTGATAATGAAGTAAGGACGTGATGGACAAGCTAGCGTGCCCATGTAGAGGAATTGCATTTGTAGCTCAAAGGTATCAGCACATAATTCGGCAATGCTAAGGCAAACTCTTGCCTTGAACATATTTGGCGCCACTGACGGGAACTAGCCTAGGAGTAGCTATTAGGACCACCCAATATTACCCGTTGTTGATTAGGAGGTCATACTTCAATATTGCTCTATGTTGAATAGGAGGTCACACTCCAAAAAAGATCCGATTTTTGAGGTTTGGATGTGTTTAGTTTTTTGTTATTTATTTTATCTTGAAGAGCATTCTATTTTCATACTTGGAAGTGAAAACCTTGATTTCATTGGTCTTTCACATAATTTTGGAATCCATAAGGCTTAGATTTCATTGCATTGAATCAAGAATTAGTTAGCAATTATGATTAGGAGTGAAATTCACTCCAAAAACATAAGCTTTAAGCCATTAGGTGGAGATTAGGATGGGAATGTTAATTCTTGTTCATGCATTTCATATTTTTCCATGCATTATTGGAATTGACAATTTAGAAGCATGAAAAATCAACACACACAAAAAATCAAAAAACACTTAATCAATTGCATAACAACATTAATTAGAATTGGGAACATTTGGTGCTCCTATGAGGAACATTTTATTAGGGAATGTTCTTGTAAGGAAGTATATCTTATTTCCAAGAACTAATAAAAAGAATATTTTCATGATAAATAGAATCAAAGAATGAACCACAATTAACAATAACCTTCTTATTCATTATTTACCCTCCCACATGGATTTACTTCATTAAACGATGAATTGATAAGATATGCCATATATTTGTGTTTATATTACTTATTATCATAATATGACACTCTTCATGATTCTTGACATTCGCACTTGAATTTTGATAAGGAAATGCAATGGAATGCTATAAGTAATATAATCATGTATTGGAAAGGCAACGAAAAGGCATATTTCTGTTCATTATGTTCTTTATTTGAAGGAAATGCAATTGAATGCTATAAGTAATACAATTATATATTGGAAAGGCAACGAAAAGGCATATTTCTGTTCATTCTGTTCTTTATTTGTTTGTTTTTTGGAAATATTGAGGGTTTGGAATTGATGAAGGGATTTAATTGGAATTGTCTCTCCTTTAATTGATGAAGCGCTTTAATTGGAATTGTTTGTCCTCTAATCTAGCTTTCCACGTACATCTCGTTTATTATCTCGATTGCTAGTCATACTTTATAACCTTCTTTAATCCACAACATGTTCATTATCTTCCCTTCCTTTACCAACATTTCTTAGGCCATTGAACATAACCATCCATTAATCAAGTTTCATTATAACATGTCGGGTTTCCTTGTCATGACTTGGGTTTCATTTTATGTTTGAATTGGATTCATTAGATTTTGTTAGATTGATTAGAATTTTCCATTAAGAAAATTAAGAGTGAAAGGAAAGGGAATTATTATGTTTGACAAGGATATATCATTTTGTTATCATCATCGTCATTCAAAACATTAAAAAGTCACATGAACATCAACAATTTAATTCAATAACCCATCAAAGCTATGTAGCTATGCAACCATGATATCACACCACAACAAATTTTGAAGCATAATGAAATGAATGTGATATCATATGTTAACGTTTGACAATCTAGATGTATATACAGTGGAAAATGGAAATAATGAGTGATGAATATGATTTCGATTGCACATTTAGAACATGAGTTGCATTGATGTTTGGAAAAATATAAGTTATCACTTATGAAGATCAAGCTAGAGGTTCATGTAATACAAGATAATATCATCTTGATTTGTTTGGTGGAACATATTTTATCAAAGTGATGAAGTAGCCTTGATCCTCTTTATACCATCATTACCTTCCACAAAGTAAGGAGGTTCAACATTTCTCAAAAAGTCAAGAGCACACATACGCTCCTACACTATACCAAACCTTAAATTTATCGGATTAGACATGGTAATATAAGATATCAAACTCCTCTTCTGCAATGGCTTCATTGACATTAACATGAAGATCAGGAAGCTGAATACCCAATGTAGTGTTAGAGTGATAATCATGGTTATGTTTTTTATGGCAATGTGCTAAGAATCCACAAAAGTATGCATACAATCGTATAGTAGGGATTTGACTTTGACTTTGCAAAAAGGATCAAAAATTGACATGTAACTTTTAATGCATGCATGTATATATGAAAAATTACTAGGAATAACTAGCCAATCAACCAATGGACCATACAATGAATCTTAAGCACCATGCATGTCTACGAGGAGTTGCAACACATCAAACACCAATTCTTGAACAATATGGGGTGGAGGTGCATCAAGAAAATCAGACGATGATGGTAATGGAACTAAAGGCCAGAAATAATGGTAAAGACACAAATGACGCATCCTAATAGCAAACACAACCAAAAAAAATGGGGGAGAACATCAAGGTGAAGAGGAAGGAGGAATGGGCTCGACATTAGGAGATAAAGGAATATCCACCACAATGAATGAAATGGAAGTAAAAATTACACCAATAGTACTAGACTCATGCACACATTCATGCACGTCTATGGGAAATCATAGCATCACAAACACTAATTCTTGAACAATATGGGGTGGAGGTGCATCAAGAAAATTGGATGACGATGATATTGTCACAAAAGGTGATTGTGAAATCATATGAAAAGTAAAGTCCACAAATGATGATAAAGATATAAATGACACATCCACACTAGCAAACATAACTAAAACAAAAGAGAGAGCTAATATAATGGAACATGAAGATCGAGAGGACGGAGGAACCCCACATGCCAATAAAAATCCAGTTCATTTAGGATCACCAAATCACCCCGCATAACATAGAGCTCAAAAGCATAATGTTGTCATTCACACAAGATTCTAGCTCCTAAAACACTCAATGTACTTGCTCCTCACTCCAAGGATTTATCCTAGGAACCCTCAAGAGGTAATATATCATAGAAATATAAATGCATATATACATGAGTAAGGGCAATAATGGACTGAAGGGACTCCTAAGCACTAGTAAGACCATCCATCTACTTGCCAAAGTTTTATGTTGTCTCCGTCAACCCAAAAAGGAGGGAAACCTTAGCATGCAAGGCTAGTAACCAACCCTTAGGCATCAGATGATGATATAGAAGTAGGGGTAGGGGGTATAACATGCGTATGCAACTTCTCCTTGAGGCAATCAAGATCAGTCTCATGAGCCTCACAAAGTTTCTCCCTCTCCTCCAATTGAGCAATCTCTAGATCCTGAGACCTAGTTGCTACCTCCTCCTTGGATCTTGTCAGCTCCTCTCTACACTTCTCCAACTCCACTTTCATCCTTGGCATCAATCAATGATCCAATGGTAGGGACATTTGCATAACCATCCCTAGGGAGATATAGGACTTTAGCAACTATACCCTCATCTAAGGATATGCTAATCCCATCAATCATGCATTCCTCTATAGTACTTTAGCAACTACACCCTCATCTAAGGATATGCTAATCCCATCAATCATGCATTCCTCTATAGTACTTTAGCAACTACACCCTCATCATCCCATCAATCATGCATTTCTCCTTTAGCAACTATACCCTCATCTAAGGATATGCTAATCCCATCAATCATGCATTCCTCCTTTAGACATTAGGAAGAATATTGATCACACAAAACAACATCCATATCCGACATCATTAATGGCCATAACCATCCGTAGGGAGATATAGGACTTTAGCAACTATACCCTCATCTAAGGATATGCTAATCCCATCAATCATGCATTTCTCTATAGTACTTTAGCAACTACACCCTCATCATCCCATCAATCATAACCATCCCTAGGGAGATATAGGACTTTAGCAACTATACCCTCATCTAAGGATATGCTAATCCCATCAATCATGCATTCCTCTATAGTACTTTAGCAACTACACCCTCATCATCCCATCAATCATGCATTTCTCCTTTAGACATTAGGAAAAACATTGATCACACAAAACAACATCCATATCCGACATCATTAATGGCCATATCGTGTGGTCTCTTAGTTGTTTCATATTCCATGGTAGGATTTTCAATGCAATTCTTTGGAAAAAAGGATCTCGGGGAAGGGATTTCATCTTCATTTACAAACATTCATTCATTTGGAAAAAAGGATCTTGGGGAAGGGATTTCATCATCATTTGCAAACATTCATGCCATGAGATCATGAGTCATAGTTAGAGCTAAGCTCTTCCTCCCTTTGCTCAAGGATTGGCTCGAGAAACCCAAAGAAATTAATGGAAAATTTTAAAAAAATTTCTAAATATTTTTTAATTTTTAGAAAATTTTAGGTATTATTTGAGTGGGTGAAATAGAAAGATAAGGATTTAATTGCATGGAACCATACCAAAAGTAGTTTGGAAAAAGGAAAACAGGGATGGGGGATGATGGGTAGCATAAGGGAAGGGGGAAGATTTTTTTAGATATATATATATATATATGTATGTATGTTGAAATATATAATGTACAAGTGGTAACGGGTGAGAGAAAGAGGTGTGAACACACCCTAAATAAAGTGGGCATGTGGGTAGAAAATGGATCTAGGGTTGTCCCAACCCTAAACCTTGGTGGACCCTATATAAAGAATAGAAGACCTCACTTTTTGTAACACAACACAACCAACACATGTGAAGGTGAAGGTCAAGCCAACTTTGGAGTGGCTAAAATAAAAGGTAATATAGAAGCTTTCTATACATCTTGTGTTCTTACTCTCTCTCATATATGTTGCTCTATCTTGCCATCAACTATTGCTTCCGTTGTGCATTGTGCAGACTCCCCATAATTTTGACATGGTATCAAACCCTTGCAAAGGCCAAGTTCCCTTCAAATCAGCTTTTCTTTCTCTATCAAAGGCATGGGCGACATCATCAAAAGCAGTATCAAAAAAACGCAGCACGTTGTCCACTGCAGTCCATCTCAGTTTCTTGCGTTTTTTCCTTCGTCGTACTCCGTCCATTTTGCAGTATTTCGTCACTCGTTACGCTTAACATCTTGTGTATGTTGTTGCTTAATCAATAGCGTCTGTAAGCTGCTTGTTGCTTATGCAACATCGTGGCAAGCACTGTATCAACAACTCTCTGCTGGTCTCGCTGGCGTCGTCTCGATCTAGAGTTCTTCCGTCAGCAGCCTCCGTCCATTCTGCTATTTCAGTCATCGCTTTCCGTCTATGCCTGTCGCATTGTGTATGGTGATTACTGTTGCTTAAGCAACACCCTTGGCTGCTACAACACAAGCCTCAGCAACAGCTGGTAGCAGCGCAGCGCCATAGCGCGCCATCTGTGAGTGGAAAAAAAAAAAACACACTCCAAGGTTTTTCAAAAACCTTTCGTTTTTTAACAGAAGTTTTTTACACACCTTTGTTCTTTTTAAACCTTTCTACTATCAAAGGTTTTCAACCTTTGCTCAACCAAAGGATGTCGCTTATCCTTGCTCATCCAAGGGTGTGGTAACTTTTTCACGAAAACCAATCCTTAAATTTTTTTTGATGGACTCATGTGCATGGAAATCGTCTACCGTATTGTAATAGAGTTAGACACTGCCCTTGTGTTGATAAACATGTAGTAAGACCTCTCCTAAATCAATGTTCACATTGGTGTATGTATTTTTGCATCATGATGATGAAGGGGAAGGTGGAAGCAAGAAGCATATTGAGAAGCACATGAATAAGCTATTAAAACATGGGTGGCAGCCATGTGTTAGTCTATGTGGAAGCTGGACTAAGGAAGCTAACATGATTGGAAGGAGACATGTACGCATGAAGCGTGTCTACCATGAGAAAGGATTGGAGAAGCATAAGATGCAACCAATGAAGCCAATGTAATGAAGAATGGTACATCCAAGACGATGGTTTCATCAAAGCGAAGGATCAACAAGGGTGGTAAAGCCACTATGGAAGAGATGGTACCAAAGATGTTACTAAGGTTGAGGGGAATTTTGTAAGTTCAGCAACTCTTATAGTTGAAGAGTGAAGCATGTTTGCTAGAATTGGGAGTGAACCACATTTCTCTATAACTCATCACTTTTGTAAAATCCTAATTTATAAAGGCTACCTACCTTGTCATCTATTGTATGGTTGAGAGGGGGTCATTTTGTTCTTATATGTCCAATGTTCACCTTGCTCCATATTTGGCATTGTTTTATGGTGGCATTGAGAGGGGGTGTTAAAATATATGATGTACAAGTGTGGTAAAGGGTGAGAGAAAGAGGTCATGTAGGTGTGAACACACCCCAAATAAAATGGGCATGTGGGTGGAAAAGGGATCTAGGGTTTGGCCCAACCCTAACCCTTGGTGGACCCTATATAAAGGGCAAGAGGCCTCACTTTTTGTAACACAACACAACCAATACATGAAGGTGAAGGTCAAGCCAACTTTGGAGTGGCTGAAATAGAAGGTAATATAAAAGCTTTCTATACATCTTGTGTTCTTGCTCTCTCTCATATATGTTGTTCTATCTTGCTATCAACTATTGCTTTTGTTGTGCATACTCCCATAATTTTGATAATATGTGTGTGTGTGTGTGTGTGTGTGTGTATTGTTGTTGTTTTTTGGAAGTTTTGATGATTTCGAGGGGACCATTTTCTCTTTTGAGCAAAGAGGGAAATTTATTATTTTTCCCTCTTTTGGAGCAAAATGGGGAAAGGGAGAGTTGGTTTGTGTCATCTCATTTTGTAATAAATAAAATATGTTCCCTTTTGTCCTACTTTCTAAGAAAATATGCGATTATCTATGTCCAATAAAATTTGGGAATTTTTCTTTCTTGTGCCTTTAAAAAAAAGAAAAAGAAAGGTTTCTCTTCAAAAACAATAAGGGAGGGGAGAAGGGGAAAAAAGGGGGCGGGGGAACATGGATGTGTGTTTATTGTAGAAGAGAGAGGAGAGTGTGAATGTGTGAAAAATAAAAGCATGAGAGGTACCACTACATATTTGATCATGACCATGGGATGTGTAAGTTTTGTTGAAATTTGGGCATTGTGATGAGCTATGGTGGATCAAACACTAGAATCAACATCATTAACAAAGTGATTAGTAAATAATTAAGACATAATTAGTGGGTAATTAACAAATAGATTAATGTAGGCATGGATACTCAAAAACCAGCAAATTCTCATTAGGGCAATGCCTCAATTTATAGAGTTTACATCATCTAATCCCACTGATTTCTCCATGATTCACTCCACCTCTTTTCCATGATTCTCTCCACCTCTTCACTTTTCCCAGAATATCTCCACACTTCCTAAATCTTCTCATACTACCCTTTATTCTCTCCCTCTCACCTTTTCATAGGTTCTTTCACATTTACGTCTTCTCTTTTACAGCCTCTAACCAAGGGCTTGTTCTTGCACACATCCTATTCACTTGTATTTTCAACACCTCCCCTCAGATGCATATTCCTAGTACACTTAGACCCTATACCAAGTTTGCCTCCCCTTACTTGGTAGTCCGTGACTAGTGCCTCAAGCCCCTAAACTCCATAGTCCTTGACACACTCTCTCTCTATGTGTCCAAGGCTACTATAAGTGCCCGCGACCTTGACTAAAGTGCTCACACATACATCTACCACATGGCCTACATCATCGGTGGCTCAGAGGTAGTTTTACTTTGTTGGGGCAGGTTACATTGGGTTGTGGGGTCTCTCTTTCTCTCTCTCTCAGAGATTTTCACATGGCTCCTCACTCTTTGGAGCCTCACATCTTCTCTTTTCTTCAGTCTTCTTGTCGTGGCAGCTTCTCTCCAGCTTCTCTCCACGCGTCCGTCTCTTCTTTCAGTCTTCTTGGGGCAGCTTCTCTCCACGCGTCCGTCTCTTCTTTCAGTCTTCTTGGGGCAGCTTCTCTTCTCGTGGCAGCTTCTCTTCTCGTGTTCATGTCTTCCTTTAATTCTTCCTTTAGATCTTCTTGGTGTGGATCCTCTTCTTGGAAAGAGATATTCTTCTTCTTTCATGGTTGGGGCCATGAGCTTGTCCGTCAGGTCTTTTTGCTCCATGTGAGCAACATGTTTCAATGTTTTGCTGACAGTTCCTTTGGGTTTTTGATGTTTATCTTGTGTCATTATGCAATGCAAACCCAAATTTATGCATGAGGTCTTACCTCTTGCCTTATTCTGGACAAGGGCAGTGTCTGATCCCATATTTACACTGATGTAATGTGTCCAATACATAATCTGTATAGCATTCATTCTTATGCACATTCCCAAATGCAACTCTGGCTATGAATAATCTTGAATTTGAGTGTAATTTGTAGGCATTAACCAAGGGTTAAATGCAAAATGATGATTTTCACAAATTTATCAGCACAATTTTACCAAAAATTACATTAAATCAAGGGTAACCAATTTGTATGGGATGGTTGGAGTATTAAACCAACTCCGAATTGCAATCTGAAGTTATAAGGATCTGTATCAGATACCTAATGGTTAATTTGAACCCTCAATTGCACCAAAATATAGTGATTAGCATTGATTAATCACTGATTAGCAAATTAATCCACTGTTTTGTGTGCAGAAAACAGAGTATGCGGGGAGTCTAGATCTGGTGCCTTAGACTTCAAATGAGCTCAAACGCTTTCAAAGCCATCAATAGCAATGAGTCTAGTAGAGGATTAAGCCAAGAACCACAAGATTTGACCAAATATTGAAAGCTTAATCTCTGTTTTACCAAAGTCACCTACAAATTTGATGAAGAGCTTGGATCTCACTGTAGACTTGATGAAATTGAATTCTGTCTTCACCAGCTTGTAGAGCATGCTTGAAAACACCTTAGGCTAAGAGGAATTAGAGTGATTCACCCTGAGTGAGTGTAGATGTTTGGCCTAATTTTATGTGTGCAAGGAGAGGGAGATCCTCCATTAGCTGGGGGTACAGAGGTGAGTTGAAAAAAGAGGGAAAATTATAATTTTCTACTAATCCTAATTAACAAAATAATTAGCAAGATAATGGGCTCACAAATTAGCATGGCTCTGATACCATGTTAAAATTTGGGCATTGTGATGAGCTATGGTGGATCAAACACTAGAATCAACATCATTAACAAAGTGATTAGCAAATAATTAAGATGTAATTAGTGGATAATTAACAAACAAATTAATGTAGGCATGGATACTCAAAAACCAGCAAATTCTCATTAGGGCAATGCCTCAATTTATAGAGTTTACATCAAGCATCTAATCCCACTGATTTCTCCATGATTCACTCCACCTCTTTTCCATGATTCTCTCCACGTCTTCACTTTTCCCAGAATATCTCCCACTTCCTAAATCTTCTCATGCTACCCTTTATTCTCTCCCAGTAGATTCTTCTCACCTTTTCATAGGTTCTTTCACATTTACGTCTTCTCTTTTACAGCCTCTAACCAAGGGCTTGTTCCTGCACACACCCTATTTACTTGTATTTTCAACAAGTTTGTGTGAAAGCCTTTGAGTCAAGAATATTGGGATTCCATATTCAATAATTAACTTTAGGAGATCTAAGATTTCATTAAAGCTCTTAGATTAAGAAAATTAAGTTTTTAAGCCAACATTCATCCCCCCCACCACAAAAACTTCTTTACCATTTGTTGGAAGCCTACTGATTTTGAGCTTGATCCATGCGTGTTGAAAAGGGGAGAGGGAGAGAGAGAGAGAGGTAAAGGTTAGGGGTGTTACTACCTTAGGTTATTAAGGTTTTTTATGTTTATAAATAACTAATACCTCGGTTGCCCCTTTTGTTGTATCATGTGCTGGTGGTGATGACGGGTGAGTTGACGGTCGCTTCAAGTGGCCAACGATCGGGTGGTGTAATTGGCTGCACAATGTAGTAGATAACAATGCCATAATTATGGCAAGGGTAGGGATGACTAGTAGGTTGTATGGCAGCTCAAGGGAAGGCTCCAACAAGTGGTAATGGTTGGCACTTAGAGGGTAGGCAATAGGTGGGGTAGTGGACTCCAGTTACAACACTAGGCAACACTAGGCAACAAGTAGATGGACATAGCAATGATGTGGTGGTAGTGGAAAGTAGGATTTGAGAAAGCGAGAGAGCTTAGAAAGATACAACGAAGAGGGAGAGCCATGGAAAAATCAAGAAGGAGAGGGGGGCATGGTTCATTCCAGGTGGATAACTAGGAGTTGTGGGGAGGTGGTTGGATTGAGGGGAGAATGGTTTTGGTAAGTGGTTTTTTTCCTCCTTTTTTCATTTGTGTGTGTGTGTGTGTTTACATAAGGCAAGACATGGGACAAGGATTAGAGGGTCGGGTGGGTGTATGTGAGTGTGGTGTTTTTTTTAATAAATGGAAAAATAAAAGTGAAGGGTGGGTGAGTTTTATTTTCGAGCATGGGTTTATGTGCTGTTGTTTCTTTTTTGGTAATAAAGACAAACACAAGGGGGGGAGGGGGGGTCACTTAGAAAGAAAAATCAAGAGAGCTAGGGGGTGAGTTCGCATGTGGGGGGGAAGTGCAACAAAATGGGGCCATGTCCAAGCAAGTAGACATGAAAACGGCATGCATGGGTAGACGATGACACAAAGTTGACACGCTCGTAGGATTATCTTAGGAAAAACGGCTTTAAAAATCGGCATTCAAGTATTGGGGCTAAGGACCAAACTTGATACACATCTTGAAGATAGTAGGCAGAGGGTCATTGCAAAGTAGCAAGGTTATTGGGGCATGGGAAAGAGGGATGGATGCACGTGCAACGCGGCGGTGTGATAACGCTCACGGGAGGAGCGATAGAATTTCTTCTCAAGGAGTTGTAGAGCTTGGAGATCTCAAGGGTTATGAGCTTGGCCATTGGAAAGGTCCTCACGATAGTTGTAGTTCACCAGGTTATCTTCTTGTTGGATGTGTTCAAGGGGGGTTTGGATGAGCCATAACAATTTACTTGGTGTCAGGACCTTAATGACATTTGGAGAATAATTTATTTCTCAAACACAAAAATTAGAGCAAACCATAGACTTAAAACAAATTAGTAGCATGAATCTGATGTAAACAAATTTTTGACAAAATAAATAAACAAGAAAGCTTGAAAATAAGAGAGATATCACCGTCGACACAAGATTGGGTTCAATCTCCCATGGATGAGTGTGGCCCATCATACCACTCATCCATATTTATATGTATTAAAGCTTGCTTTTGAAAAAGGCAACTCTAAAAATAAACCTTAAGAGCATATGTGGTAGAGGACTAGCAACCCATCCACAGAGTATCGTGGCATATGAGTCCAGTTGTTGGCAAGGCTAAATCACTACCCCAAATGAATTTTTGTAGAGTTCTGTCAATCTGAATTTTTATGCCGTGAAACTGCAGGTAGTGTAATTCACGTTGTGAGATAGCAACAAATGGTTCGCGTCGTGAACTATTTTCTGCACTTTCACGTGTTCAATGGTTGCTTTGAATTTTGGGTCCACGTGCACTGATTTGAGTTGGTTGGTCTTAATTTGCAAATTTTAAAGCACTTTCCTAACTTGAATCTGACTGTCCTTAGTTTGTGAACTAGATCCATTACTAATAGTTCACACTATGAAACTGTAGAAAACTGATCACGTCGTGAAGTAGTAAGCAATGGTTCACGTCGTGAAGTGTTGAATAGTTCAAGCGTGAAAAGGAAGACACTTCACGCCATGAAAAGGCACATCGTGAGACCAAAAATGGTTCACGCTGTGAAAAGATAGACAGTTCACGCCGTGAAGTATTCTCTATTAATTCACAGAATAAGATTCCATAGGATCTGTTGTGCCAGAGGTGTCAGGATAAGGTACCCTATTTTTAGCAAGGTAACCCCGTAAATTGCGACGCTGATTATGGAAGCGATTCATGCCATGAGATAACATGAAATGGTTCACGTCGTGGTTTTCCTGCACTTTCACGTGTTAACTCCCACGTTGACAAAGTGAAGATTAGGTGTAAATTACCTATCTAGATGCTCCAAAATGGTTGTGCTAGTAATAAGGAGTGTTTTAAAAAAAAAAGATTTTGGTGATTTTTTCAAAAAAAACAAAAAGCAGAGGGTATCACACTGCTCATTCACGCCAAGTTTGGTGATACAAACATCAAAATTTAAAAGAAAAAATAGTGTAGTTTTCCTCTAAGGTCACCCAAGTACTCACCCACACAACAAAAACAAACAATTTCTCACAAATCTTTACTTCCACTCAAACCTTATCCATTCATTATTTACATAATGCACTACCTAAATGCAAGGGCAATGACGAAACATGTATAGTGGGAGATGAGACTCAAGGAGGACGAAAGAAACAATGTTGTTTCCCCAGCAGCGGTGCAAAAAATGTTATGGGCTACCACACCTCCCAAGAAGGAACTCTAAACATTCACCATTGAAAGAAGCAATAGATCACAATCGTTCATAGGGTACTTACCCAATACTTTGAGCTTGTGTCCCTTGAGGTCTCCAAGCTCACTTCAAGAAGCTCCAATCCTCCAAGCTCCACCTCCACGCTATTACCGTAGAGTTGCTTACACCACCACACAAGACAATCTCTCCCTCTCACTTCTCTACACAAGCATACAAGCATAGAGAAGGCACATGCACTAGAGTACACTCTCACACTCTCTCTCAAGACAAGGCAAGAGCTCTCATAGCACAAAGGGGGATTGTGTCCATTAATTATGAGAAAATACCTTATATACAACTGGTTATTCACACTTGGGTGCCCAACTAAGGCCTTGGGTGGCCAGCATCTCATAATGTACAGCTTTTATAGTGCCTTTGCATGACACTTATTAATGTCCTCAAATGGAGGAGCATATTTGTTAATCCAACATGGTATTAACATATAGCAAGGACAAACGGTGAACTGGGCGAATTACCTTTTTAGAGAATTGCACGCAGTTTGTTCGAACCCCCAAGGGAAGCTAGTGGCTACTACCCTGCTTACCAGAGTACTCTACCCTGCTTACCAGAGTACTCTACTATGCAACTGGATGGGAGGAGTTGCCCCGGGTAATCCAGTTAAGCAACCCAAATGCTGCAGTCACCTTATTACCCTCTCCATCCACTTCTCCTAACCCCCCACTAGCAAAGAGGCCACACCACGAGCCAACAGTTATAGAACAAGCTCCACCACTCCTCAGCCCAAGGCATCCAGCTTAAACAACCTACCTTCTTTCTTACCTTTGGCAACAATGACTCTACATCCATTTTTGAAATCCTCAATGAAGCAACCATGCTCGTTGTTGAAACGAACCTATAATCCCTATTCCACCATTTGACCAACTGAGGCCAAACTTTTTGTAATAGAAGGCACATACAAGACATCTGCCCATAGATTTTGTTTCACCATTGTGCATAACCAATGGTACACTTCCAACATGTGTGATGGCATGTTGGGTATCATCTCCTGTCTCCACATAGCCTTTCACATCCATAGGCTTCATATGCTCAAACCATTCCACATGACAAGTCATATGGTTTGATGCTCCAGAGTCCATATACCAAGTGTCATCATTTTCAGCATTTGTCATCATAGATCCCACAACATGTTTCATGGCAAACAAGTGATTTGCGCTTCCATCATTACTACTTGATGCATAATTTCCACCATGTTGTGCATAATATCCACCATGTTGTGCTCTACCCCCTCTCAAATCATTTTGTTTGCGGAAACAATCACGTGCCATATGACCAAATTTCCCACAGTAATGGCATTCCACATTTTGCATAGATGTTTGTGGGCCTTGCCAATGTCCTCTACCACGAGGATTACCTCTGCCTCTCTGAGGTGTATATCCTCCATGGATTTCCTTGGAGATGTTTGATTCTTCCCGGGGCTTCCTTGGCGACCGCGAAGGCACCGGATGAATTGCCGGATAGATAGATTATCTGGACGCTGCTGTTGCTCCGCGGCGAGACGGGCTCGACTCACTCTATGGGATAATTTCCTCTCCTAGAGCCTCATAGCATGTCGAGAAAGGGGCCTACTGGACTCCGCCGAAAACTGCCCTTGGCGGCTCCCGACCGTGTCTCCAAGACACAGGTGACCACCTCTAGCACCATATGTAGGCTGAAAATTCTATTGTGGAACCTATCCTGCCATCCACGACCATTACCACGGCCACGTGATGCAAATCTCCCCCTGCCCCTAGATCCTCTTTGTGAATAGAAAACCTGATTTCTGCCATTATCATCATGGCTAGTAGATGCATCATGAAAAGAATCACTGAGTTTGATTTCCTCAACAAGTAAGAGTGAAACCAACTCATCAAAGTCTGGTAAACCTGTACTTCGAACCGAGATGGATGTATCAAAAGATTTATACTCCTTACCAAGACCACGCAAGGTAATGTCTACCAAATCATCATCAAGCATGGGGGCATTGATTGTTGCCAATGCATCTGTAAGGTAATGTCTACCAAATCATCATCAAGCATGGGGGCATTGATTGTTTTGCCAATGCATCTTCATACTTCTTTATCTCTTGTACATAATCATGGATGCTCCTTCTATTCCGTTTCACATTATGAATCTGTTGTCGCAACACTGAGACTTGCGATCGAGCACTATTATGTCTGTATCAAACAGCTTTACCAATGTATCCCATGCATCCTTGGGATTCTCAGCATCATGTATATGTATGAGTATAGCATCCGAAATACATATAGACAGATAATGCAACACTTTGTATGCTCTTTCTGACCATTGCTAGCTATAACCTGCTGCTGTGTAGGTTGTCGGGGTAGTTCCAGCTCTGGCTCCGCACCTGTAATAAGACTCCAAAAACCTTTTCCCTTCACCTTCCGCACACATCCAAATCTATAAACAAGCCTTCCTCAGCTCAACCACACTCTAATAAGTGTTCCAGATACTCCAAAGTACTCAATAAACTTCAATTTTGATGTAGAAAATCAAACTGTATGCATCCAAAATGATGTGGTTGTTGGAATTAGGGTTGCAGGAATGCACACACAACTTCAAGAAGATGAGGAAGCTTGAGCACAACACAGTAGTGTATTATGAGTGCCAAAAATGAAAGATTACAAGCCCTAGAAGATAATGGGCGTATATACAATGCACGGGGGAAAAAACCTCCTAGTGAGGGAAAAAGTGCCCCGGCGGTCCTAAGTGTGTTCACACACATCACTACTATAATATGATAACAAATCCCCCCTGGAGTGATGCGGTGAACAAGAGCTAGCACTCATGTATAGGGAAGTGTCTAGCTATGTGGACGAATCCACAAAAGGGAGTAAGCCCAAAGCTTTGCGAAAAGCTTCGAACTTCTCACGAGGCAGAGCCTTTGTGAAAAGGTCTGCAAGGTTATCCTGTGTTGGCACATAAGCCAAACTGATCTCTCCTGCAGAGAGTCTCTCCCTGACATAATGGTAGTGCACCTCAATGTGCTTCGTACGAGCATGGAACACTGGGTTCCGCGCAACTGCCAATGCGCTCTGACTGTCAGTGAAGATGGTGGTGGCAGATGGCTGCCCAACACCCAAATCAGTTATAAGGCGTCTGAGCCACACACACTCAACCGTAGCTGTGAAAGCTGCCCTGTACTCAGCTTCACAACTAGAAGTGGCCACAGTAGGCTGCTTCTTGCTCAACCATGATATGCATGAGCTTCCAAGCATGAAGCAAAAACCACTCGTGGACACGCGTGTGTCATAACAACCAGCCCAGTCAGAATCTGAAAAAGCATGTAAATCTGGCGGCAATGATCCCCCCTTGGGATAAAACAACCCAAGATGCCGAGTACCACTCAAATAGCGAAAGATACGTTTCACTGCCTGCCAATGCTTAATGCCTGGGCTATGCATAAATCTGCTCACCTGTGAGACTGCAAACTGAATGTCTGGCCTCGTAATGCATACATAAATGAGGCAACCAACAGCTGTCTGATAGAGTGTGACATCAAAGTGATCTCCAGCATCATGAAGACTCAACTTCAAACCTGTCTCCATTGGAGTAGCAATAGGCTTGCAGTCTTCAAGGCCAAATCTCCGCAACAATGTTTCAATATACTTTGTCTGACACAAAGCAATACCTCCATCACACTGCTTAAATTGTATCCCCAAATAATAATGCAAATGCCCCAAATCTGACATCTCAAAAGAGGCATTCAAATCAGCCTTAAAATCAGCAATATGACTCTCATTTGGTCCTGTGAGCAGCATGTCATCGACATAGAGAGCAATGATTAGATGTACACCATCCACACGTTTAGCATACAAAGTGCTTTCTGTTGGACTATTCTGAAACCCATGTGCAGTCAAATATGCATGTATTTTTTCATACCAAGCTCGTGGAGCTTGCTTTAAACCATATAAAGCCTTTTTTAACCTGCACACTTTGTTTTCCTGCCCTCTTTGAACAAAACCACGAGGCTGCGATACATACACCTCCTCATGCAAATCTCCATTTAAGAACGCAGTCTTTATGTCCAGCTGATGTACATTCCAACCATTATGAGCTGCTAATGCACAGATGCTACGAACAGTGGTCATACGACATGTGGGAGCAAAAGTCTCATCAAAATCAATGCCCTTCTCTTGAGCATAACCTTTTGCAACAAGCCTAGCCTTATGGCGATCCACTGTGCCATCAGGCTTACGCTTCAATTTGTATACCCACTTAGTGCCAATGGCCTTCTTGCCAGGGGGCAAGTCACATAAAGACCATGTACCATTCTTCATAATAGCATCATATTCTGCTTGCATAGCAGCCATCCAATTTTCTGAACTTTGTGCCTCATCAAATGAAACAGGCTCACTTTCATCGCACATACTAGAAACAGCCAATGCATAACAATCTGACGCATAAGAGGCACCATGAGAGCCAGAACGAGTGCGACTAGACAAAGGGGCATCCAACTTGCTGTCACGCAAAGTCTGCACCAGCCATCTAGGCATGTTCCTAGAGCCCTCAATCTCTTGTCTCTCATCCTCAAGTGCATCATGCACATCTGCATCAGATATAGGCTGATCTGTGCCATCATTTAAAACCTGCATAGGCTGAAAAACTGCCTCATGAGGTATTGCACTTGACTGTGCACCACTGAAAAGAGGCAACAATGTATCATAGACATCACGTGAGCTGATATCTGTCTCCTTAGTACATGAAACCAAGGGCTGAACTGCATCTTCCACAAATACAACATCACGGCTAACCAAAATGCGCTTTGTCTGTGGATGATACAAACGATAGCCTTTGCTTTCAGCACTATATCCAACAAAAATACATTTGACAGCTTTGTCATCCAATTTTCTGCGATGTTGCACAGGCACTAATGCATATGCCAGGCAACCAAAAACACGTAAATGGCCAACAGATGGCTTGCGGCCATGCCAAGCCTCATATGGAGTGACAACCTGTAATGCTTTGGTGGGACACCTGTTTAGTACATAAGTGGCACACATGACAGCCTCAAGCCAAAAACCATGTGGTAGACTTTGACTCTTAACCATACATCTTGCCATTTCCATGAGAGACCTGTTTTTTCTCTCAGCCACACCATTTTGCTGTGGTGTATACGGCACTGTACATTGGTGTTTTATCCCACGCTCAGCCAGAAATGCATTAAATTCTGAAGACATATACTCCCCCCCTCGATCTGAACGGAGGGTGCCCATCTTACTTTCTGACACATTTTCAGCCATAACCAAAAACTGTTTGAAGCACAAAAACACTTCGGACTTTGCCTTCAAAGGATATACCCATGCATGCCTGGTAAAATCATCAATGAAAGTCACGAAGTAAAGGTAGTTTCCAAATGATGGAGTTTGCATGGGACCACAAACATCACTGTGAACAAGCTGCAATCTGCGTTCAGCTCTCACTGATCCATCTTTGGGAAAGGAAGCACGCTGCATTTTACCCAATATGCAGCCCTCACAAACATGCTTGACAGGTGCCTCAAGCTTAGGCAAAGAAGACACCATTTCAGATTTCTGCAGGCGCAGCAAACTTGCAAAATTCAGATGACCAAAACGTGCATGCCACAGTTTTGCATTTGAAATAGCCTGCGTATCCATAATAGCACATCTGAATCCTCTACACATTTGCCATCCATATTGAGCTTATACAGCCCTCGACATAGTGAACCAGATGCTACAATGATGTCACCACAAGAGAGATCATGAACAGTACATCTGTCATCCACAAATTTTACAACCAAACCTGTTTTGGCAAATGCGGAGACTGACAGCAGATTCTTTTTGATCCCTGGCACATACAATGCATCAAAAAGTGTAAAGGTGTTGCCATTTGCAACATTCAGCACAATCTGTCCAACTCCTTTAACGGGATAAGAGGAGTTATTGGCACAAGTGACAGTATTCCCTGTGGGAGCAGACTCAAGGAAAGTGAATAAACTGCGCTGCGAGGTGATATGCTTAGTGGCACCACTGTCAAAGTACCATACATCTGAATCTACTGCAGACATACATGTGTCATGCAAAGATGGGTCATAACTGCACTGCGCATTGAATGCCCATTCTGTATCTAGCACAACATTAGCAGATTCATTGTTAGAAGGAGAGGCATCTGCAACAGCCATACCAGCCTCTTTCTTCTTAGCCTCTTTCGCAGCCAGCTTAGGACACGCTTTGATGACATGATCATTTCCCTTACAGTACTTGCAAAATGTTTTCTGTTTGTCACCCTTCTTCTCATCTTTGTCTTCCTTCTTTGGTTGCGCAGCATTTGCAGATTTCTGCTTACTAGAAGAAAAGCCAGCTTTACCTTTCCCGCTTCTCTGACCAGCAACGAAAGCTTGATCTGCGACACGCATAATATTCCTGTTTTGCCTTGACTGGTCTTCTTGCAGCAAAACAGAAACTAACTCCTCAAATGATAAGGCATTGGGATTGCCTTTCATCATCAAGCGAAGAGTGGAAGCAAAACCCTGATAAGAATCTGGTAGACCATTCAAAACAGTCTGCACAAGTGAACTGTCTGACAGGATTTCATCTGCAGAAATGAGCTGCTCTTTGAAATCCTTGATCTTTGTCAAAAAGCTATCCATAGAATCACCTTCATTCATATGCTCACTCTCCAACTGTTTTCGGAGATAAGCAACACGAGCCTCATTTCTTGCCTGATACAATGTGGCAAGTACATCCCAAGCATCCTTAGAAGTCCTGCAAGAGCGAATATGTGGGATAATGGTACGTTTGACAGACAGCGCAATCAAGGCATGAGCCTGCGCATCTCTACCATCCCAACGAATCTGCTCTGCTGAAAGTGGTGGTTCTCGAACAGCTGCTACAGCACTTGTGCCTGCACCATCATCAACAGTACCTGTTTCTGATGTGTTTGCAGCATTCCCAGCCACAATAGGACGTGCATCAATACCCTGCACAATGTTCCATAACCCCTTTGCTACCAATACATGTCGCATCATATATGCCCACAATGGATAGTTGGTGCCATCCAACTTATCCTCAGCAGCCAACATGCGGAATACATCATTGTTGTCAGCCATGGCCAATGACTGTACTACTAGATGTAAATGCTGTCTGTAAGAGGTAAACCTGTATAAAAACGACCTGTGCTATGTAGCACAGCCCAAAACAGACGAATGGGCACCTGTCCTGCAGATTTTAATCTTGACAGAAAATCTGCACAGTAGGACGATTTTGCCTGCGCAGTACTTGGAATGCAAAAACGGAGGGCGAATTGACTTCAGATCAAAATTCCACGGCATATACTAACCTGCAGACGCTCGTGAAACCTCGTCGCAATCGGAGGAGATGAAGCGGCAGGTGCCGGTGATGCTGCCCGGGAGGAGGAAGCCTGCTCTGATACCAATTGTTGGAATTAGGGTTGCAGGAATGCACACACAACTTCAAGAAGATGAGGAAGCTTGAGCACAACACAGTAGTGTATTATGAGTGCCAAAAATGAAAGATTACAAGCCCTAGAAGATAATGGGCGTATATACAATGCACGGGGGAAAAAACCTCCTAGTGAGGGAAAAAGTGCCCCGGCGGTCCTAAGTGTGTTCACACACATCACTACTATAATATGATAACAGTGGTTTACGCAGTCCAAGATACCCTGCTTTGATGCACTTTCCAAGGCTCCAAATTGCAATGTAGTGGTTCAATAAAGTATGGATAACTTGCATTGACACCTAAACAAGCTCAATGTTGAATATCAACACCAACCAAGGTGTGTACATACCAATTTTGTCAAACCCCCTTCTTTGTTTTGAGAAAAACCAGAAAAACCAGTAGTAGAATTGCTCTAATTTCTTCAATCCTTGTCCAAATTGAGAAACTAGGCGTTCATTAGCTTAGAAATGATGTCCACTAACTCCATGTTAAAGGAATTAGACTAATTGTTTAAGATGAGAGAGTAATTAGTCGATTAATCACACTTTGTTTCACTGAACACAGTAGATAGCCTATTTAATCAGTTCATTTCCAGCTCCATAAGGCATAATTGCTCCAACAAATCATGTAGCCTCCTTCTCAAGTGTATGTACCACACAATTGCTAAGCCAATTTTGGAACTTATCAAGCACGAGTTGAATTGTGGCCTCCACTTAGCAAATAGATAAAAAATGCTGTGTTTTTGCATACCAGGCTGCGTCGCCTGCTCTTGAAGGGATTTGGAGAGATTATAATGATAATTGATGTTGCATTTAGATGCCCAACACTCCTAGGCATGTGTACATCCCATCAATGGTCTGCTTTTTACCAAAAACTTGGTTTAATTTCATCAAAAGTTGACCTCTTTTTTTCTGTTTTGTGAGAGCTTCAAAACCACTGATTTTCAATCACTCAAATGCATCATATTTGCTCCAAAATCAGTTGTAGGGCTTGTACATGAGTTGCCAATACATTCATCCTTGTCACATACATGTTTCTTTGCCAGATTTGCATCTATTTTCACCATACATCACCACTTCCAAGCTTCAATTTGTCTTGTTTGTGCTTGAATCACCTGCAATCCGCTCAAGGGTGTTTAGTAGACCTTACTCGGTAGGCCAAGCTCTCAGATCTGATAGAAATCAGTGTGCTCCAAGCTTCACAGCATCAATGGCAAGCTTCACAGCATTTCTTCACAGCTTCTTCTTCCTCCTCTCTCACTCACTCATAAACCCTAATAGAGAGCACCAGGCTCTGATAAGCTTGGCTTGCCTTGCTTTGGCTTCTTCTTGTGCAATGCATTTCATATCCTCATGGTCCTTCTTTCGCGTTGTTTTTTTATCACGGATGGCTTTTAAGGTGGCCTCTGTGAGAGGGCCGTAGTAGTATTTTAGTTTGCTACCATTGAAGTAACCAGCCATCTCAACACCATCAAGTGTTTCAATGCGCACTGCGCCTTGCGGTGTTATCTCAGTTAACTAGGAAAGGTCCTAATCCTCTAAGCTTGAGCTTTTTCTTGTGTGTCTTGGCACTGAATAAGAGGACCATGTCACCCTCATTCATCTTTTTATCCTTAATTTGGTCGTCAAACCATTGTTTACGCCTTAATTTCTCGACAATCATGCTGTAAACAGCTAGAAGCCGTGTTTCATCAAGCTTTTTAAGCACAAAAAGGCAACAGCTTGAGGCATTTCCGGTGAGTTTTTCTTGCACAGTGATACGTAACCTTGAAAATAAGAACTCCATGGGCATAATCGCTTCAGTACCATAGGTTAAGCTAAAAGGGGTAGCATTGGTTCCTACCTTGTATGAAGTTCTATAAGCCCAAAGTGCAGCTGGCAACTTTTGTTCCCAATCATTGCAGATATTCTCCATAGTTTTAGTTAGAATGGCACACAGGATTTTGTTTGTGCTTTCTGCTTGGCCATTAGCTTGGGGGTAATATGGAGAGGACTTTCTATGGGTGAACAAGGAACTCTTGCAAGAGAAATTTGATTGCCTCATTAATGAAGTGTGTCCCATTGTCACTGACAAGCTGGAGGGGGCAACCAAAGCATGTGATCACTGACTCATAAAGAAATCTAGTAGTCGATTGAGCATTAGCCTTTGCGGGTTACGCAAGCTTCTACCCACTTATTAGTCCAGTAATCCATAGCAGCAATTATATAACGTGCTTGAGTGTTTTTAGTTGTTGTCCGATGAAATCTATGCCCCATTTCTCGAATGGTTGTAAGGACACTATAGGGTTCAGGGGCATATGGTCTTTGAAGCGTGGAATGGGGGTACGCTGGCACTCATCACATCATTTGACGTACTCAACAGCATCAGCCATTAGAGTGGGCCACCATAAGCCAGCCGTGAGGACCTTACGAGCAGTGATATCTATCGCAAAGTTCCCCCCAACACATGCAGAGTGAGCTTGTTCAAGGAGGAAGGCATACTCATCTTCTCGAACACAGCATCAAAAGATTCTATCTTTCCCCTGTTTATACAGTTGACCTGCTATGAGTTGGTAGGGGGTAACTTTTTTGATCAAGCGGTAGGCGTGGTCTTTGTTAAATAAGGAGGGGATCAATGGGTAAGCCGTTGGCCAAAAAGTGAGCCACTTCCTTGCCCCATTTAGGAATCAAGCATAGTTGGAATAGGGCGGCATCTAGTAAATCATCATGTACTCCCACCGGATATTCACCATTAATATGTAAGTGTTGATTTGAATTTGACGAAGCGAGGAGGGATGTGATGCAAAGAAGGCGCGATTGTGTTGGAGCACATGATAAAAGAAGGCGATTGCAAAATGACAAAAAAAGGAAAGAATTTTGAATTTATGGCACAGCCGTCGAACTAGGCGACTGCCTTAATGAAGAATTCCACATGTCATCCCATGATTGGTCCAAAAAAAGTAAACATTTCATGATGTGAAGCACTTTGGACCAGTTCATG
This sequence comes from Cibotium barometz, assembly GCF_041138505.1. Taxonomy (NCBI): domain Eukaryota; kingdom Viridiplantae; phylum Streptophyta; class Polypodiopsida; order Cyatheales; family Cibotiaceae; genus Cibotium; species Cibotium barometz. The sequence continues at coordinate 9,598,134 of NC_141108.1, read as the reverse complement.
GCGTGAGTTGTTTTGCACCAATTCATAGCGTGAACTATTTTGGATCAGTTTCACGGCGTGAACCTTGCAAGATCGGTTCATAGTGTGAACCTTTTTGTACCAGTTCACGGCGTGAACTTTTTTGGATCATGTGTGTGTAAGATTGATACCTTCTATTTCTCTTCATACTTAGACATTCAAACATGAATTTAAAGGAGTGAATAATACCCAGTTTTACCTTGCATCCATTTTGTGAGACTAATGGATACCTTCAACTTTTTATTGCCATAGGTGGCACTTTGGCACTTCTGGGTAGGTATTGTTGTAGGAATTTTAACTTTGTGTGGGAGTGTTTGATTCTTCCCTCCACCCAAAAGAAGGTTCAGTTGGGTGGAGGGAAGAAAATTAGTTTTAGTGTCCATTTGTTGAACCTTCTTTTTTCTCCCTTCAGTCTAGCTCCTTGATCGAGGTGGTTTACTGGTATTGGTTTGGCTATATTTAACCCATCTTGTTGGGTTGGCTTCTTCCTCCACACTAGTGTTTGTGCATTTTTAGCATTGTTTTTAGTTGGGAGTTGGTTCAGAATGCCTTTACTACCCTTGGTAGTAATCTTGTGCCATCAGCAATTCCTTTCAGACCCATTGCTTATGAATGCCTTGTGGAGTGCTGATTTGTCTAGAGTATCGCCAACTTACTTGTGAAGACCATTTCTGTTCCTTGACTCCCTTTTGAACCCTTCTTGTTGTTTCCTTATTAACCTCCTTCTTCTCCTTGTGGAGCTAGTTTCTAAGTTGAACCTTAGGCACCCAATGTTGTGTACCCTGTGACTTGGGATGCGTTTTGCATAGGGATTGCGAAATTGCTGCCTTTTCTGCTTCATGAGTTGATGTCACCATGCTTGGTGTTTCTATCTTCTCAATCATGGCCTGCTTCCTTATGTTTATTGGGCTCCATATAAGGGTACGGATATGACATTATCGCCCTCATTCAGTAGTGTTGTCCTCTTTCCCCATTGGATATTACATTTGCTGCGCAAATCTAGGATCGTCCTCCTAGGATGATTTCCTCTTCCATGGAACCTATAGGCATGACAAAAACCTTCCCAACAAAGGAAGTATTTCTGATGGAAATATTAACACTTAAAAATCCCTCAGCTTTCGTAGTTGTCAAGTGCACACTACATACTTGTGCGTTGGTGGTTTCAAGGTGTGGTTTATCTAAGGTTACCCATATCTAATAAGAGATCAGGTTATGACTTGATCTCGTATCTATCAATGCAATGCTCGTTGCATGACATTTAGCCATAGAGAGTCTCACCCTAAGTCATGCTGGCTCAATCTTTAGTTCCTCTTCGTCCCCAGAAGAGTTAGTGAAGCCATGTTCACGTCGTGCAACATTCTCTTCTGGAGTATATGTTTGGCTTTGGCTTCCCTTGCCTTAGCCTCTTCTTGAGCTTGCTGGATTTTTTCTTTTGAGAGCTTCTTTTGTTGTTTTAAGAGATGTTCTTGCAAGAGCACCTCTTGGGTCAATGGTCCAAAATATTTTTTGAGTTTGCTTCCCATTGACGTAACCCTCCATCTGTATGCCCTCAATTGTCTCAATTCTAACCGACCCCTAAGGTATGATTTCAGACACACGGAAGGGTCCTAGGCCTCTGTACTTGAGTTTCTTTGTCCTGGTGCTTCCTACACCATACATGAGAACAAGGTCCCCCGTTTCCAGTTCTTTTTGTTTTAATTTTTTGTCGAACCAATGTTTTCTTTGTAGTTTTTCGACCATGAGTCCGTACGATTGATGCAATTATTCTGGTGTCTCATCAGCTTCTCTAAATTGATTAGCCTTTCAGCTAATGCATTTTTTGTCAGATGTTCTTGCACTGCAATCCTTAAGCTCGGAACTAGGTATTCCATACGCATTACTGCCTCAACACCATAAGCTAGACGGAAGGGTGTGTATCCTATCACTACCTTATATGATGTTCGATATGCCCATAAGGCTGCTGTCAGCTTATGCTCCCAGTTCATTCTACTTGCTTCCAAGGTTTTCGTCAAGATAGTACGCAAAAACTTGTTTGTACTCTTTGCTTAACCATTAGCTTGTGGTGGATAATAAGGTGATGATTTCCGATGGACTACTAAGAATCCAGCAAGTAAATGATCAATCACCTCATTAATGAAATGTGAACCACGATCACTAACTAATTCTAATGGGTAGCCGAATAATAAGGTGATTTGCTATTGTTCGTGCATCAGCTCGCTTCGAGGCTCTAGCTTCTACCCATTTGGTGAAATAGTCCATGGCCACGATTACATATCGAGCTTGTGAGATGGATGTGCCATTGGACTAATAGGTCCAACAAAATCAATCCCTCATTTCTCGAAGGGTTGTCTTACAATAATAGGGGTGAGCGGCATCCTCTTCCTTTGTTGTGGGGGATAGAAAATCGCTGACATTCCTCGCACCTTTTAACAAGTTCTACGGCGTCCTCGAGCAACGTAGGTCACCATAGTCCTTCTTGAAGTACCTTGCGAGCTGTAATCTCTCTAGCAAAATGCCCTCCGGCTATCCCTGAATGAGCTTCATCCAATATCATTGGCGAACTCATCTTCTCTTACGCATCTTCTTAGGACATTGTCCTTACCTAGCTTATATAGTTCTCCCGAAATTAATTGATAAGGTGCAACAAGCTTGATAATCCATCGCATTTTATCTTTGTTCAAGGGTGTTTCTTATAGAAAACCATAAGCTAGAAAATCTGATATCTCCTCGCTCCATTTGGGCACCATGTCCAGTTTGAACAAACAAGCATTAGGGAGGTCATCATCAACACCAGTTGTTGTTGGTTCCCCATTTGGAATTCTTGACATATAATCGGCCAACACATGTTGTGTCCCCTTTCTTACCATAACTATAAAGTCAAATTCCAATAGTAATAGTAACCAACGTGTGATTCTTCCCGTGGTGCAAGGTTTGTTCACCAAATATAATAAGGCCTGATGGTCCACGAAGAATACGAATTTGTTGGCCAATAGGTAATGTCGATACTTCTTGACTGCATAAACCATGGCTTACCCTTCTCACTCTGTGGTGGTGTAACGTGAATTGTTTTTTACCATTTCATGGCGTGAAGGACTAGGGCATTTCACGATGTGAACTATTTCCGATCCTGTGCATGCAAGGTTGATTTTCTATGCTCCTTACATGCTCAAACACTCAATTCCCAACATCATGCATTCAAAGAATGGTTGAATACACATGAAATGAATGATCATGTTTCACGGCATGAAACTCAAACATTTTTACCTTGTACCCATTGTTGAGAAACGGATACCTCTTGTACTTCATCTCTGTTTATTGCCATGGAAACCAATTTGGTACCTTGGCCCTTGTGGGAATTTGTTGTTGCAATCGCTTTAGTTCAGTGTGGGAGTGCTTGATCTTTCCCTCCATCCAATTGAAGAGTGCCTCCATTGAATCCTGTTGATTGGGTTTTGTTTCATTTACATGTGGTTGCACACTTCCTCTTCTTTTTCCTTAACTTTGTCCAGTTCTTTTATCTTGGTGGGTGTAGTTGGCGGTATTGCTATCTTATGTTCGCTGTGTTGAATGGGATTCTTTCTCCAAACCAATTTTTGTACCTTCTTAGCATTTGCTTTTGCTATAAATTGGTCCTGTTTGCTTTTACCATCCTTCCTTGTATTTCTGAAAGTATTTGCAGTATTAAACCTTGGGTAGGACTTCAGTGCTGCCCATATTGTTGTATTGCCCTGGTAATAACCCTGTGCAGCTAGCAAATCCTTTTGAACCCATTGCTTTTGAGTGCTTTATGGATGGTGGCTTAGTTTGGAATATTGTTGGCTAACTTTGGATGGCCTTCTATTTCCCTTGTTTGAAGCTTAAACTTTTTGCTTTGATCCCCCAGTTAATTCTTTTACATCATAGTATCCCTGGGCTCGAAGTTGGTTCTTAGGAACCCACTGTTAAATTACTAGAGATTTTTTTTTGTGTGGGGGCTGTGACATTGATGCCTTCTCTGGTACGATAGCTATTTTCTTTGGCATTGGCGTTTTCATGTCATCTATCATAGCCTACTTTCCCTTGTTTAATGGGCTCCATAATGGCACGGTAATGATATCCTTGCCCTCATTGAGTTGTGTAGCCCTCTTTTCCCACTGGATATTACAATTACTGGCACAAATCTAGGATCATCCAAGGATCATTTCTTCCTCCATAGACCCTGCAGGCATAACAAACACCTTCCCAACCAAGGGATTATTTCTAATGGAAATATTAACACTTAAGAATCGCACAGCTTTGGTAGTTGAAAAATGCACACTTTGTACTTGTGCATTGGTGGCCTCAAGGTGAGATTTGTCTAGAGCTTCCCATGTTTCATAAGAGATCAAGTTATGACTTGATCCTGTATCGATTAATGCAATGCTTGTTGCATGACTTTTAGTTGTAAGAGACTTTCACACTGAGACGTGATGGCTCTATGTCTAGGTCATCCTCATCAAGGAGGGCTAGTGAAGCCATGTTCACATGAAATGTTCTCTCCTAGAGTCTCTATTTGGCCTTGGCTTCCCTTGCCTTGGCTTCTTCTTGAGTTTGCTTGAGTTTTTCCTTAGCTAGCTCTTTCTTTTGTTTTAGTAGATGCTCTTGCATGAGCATCTCTTGGGTCAATGGTTTGTAATACTTTTTAAGCTTGCTTCCATTGATGTAACCCTCCATTTGCACACCCTCAATAGTTTCAATTTGGACCGACCCTTGAGGTGTGATTTCAGACACTCGAAATGGTCCTAATCCTCTGTACTTCAATTTCTTTTTTATGGTGCTTCTGACACCATACACAAGGATGTCCCCCATTTCTAGTTCTTTTTGTTTCAGGTTATGGTCAAACCAACGCTTTCTCTACAATTTCTTGACCATAAGCCCATGTGAAGCCATTAGCCAGGTTTCATCAAGTTTCTCTAAATCAACCAACCTTTCGACTAATGTATTTGCAGTTAATCTCTCTTACACTGTAATTAGCATGCTTGGAACTAAGTACTCCATAGGCATGATCGCCTCTCAATGCCATAAGCTATACGAAAGGGAGTATATCCCGTCACTACCTTATACGATGTTTGATATGCCCATAAAGCTACAGTCAGCTTATGCTCCCAATCCGTGCAACTTGCTTATAATTTTTTTGTCAAGATAGTACACAAAATCTTATGTGTACTCTCTGCTTGACCATTTGCCTGTGGATTATACGGTGATGACTTTCGGTGGACTACAAGGAATCTAGCAAACAAGAAGTAAGTGATCAATCACCTCAATATAATAAAATGTGAACCCCGATCATTGACTAATTCCAATAGGCAAATGAATCTTGAAATGATTTGTTTATATAAGAACTTAGCCGTTGTTCGTGCATCAGCTCACTTAGAGGCTCTTGCCTCTATCCATTTTATGAAATAGTCTGTGGCCACGATCACATATCAGGCTTGTGGACGAATGCGCAGTTAGACTAATGGGTCCAAAAAAATCAATAGTCCACTTCTCAAAAGGTTGTCTTACAATCATAGGGGTAAGCGGAATCTTGTCTCTTTGTTGTGAAATAGCAGATCTTTGACACTCTTCGCACCTTTTTACAAACTCCATGGCATCCTCGAATAATGTGGGCCATCATAGTCTTGCTTGAAGCACCTTGTGTGTTGTGATCTCCCCAGCGAAGTATCCTCGGGCTATTCCCGAGTGTGCTTCATCAATATGGTGACAAATTCGTCTTCTCGCACACATCTTCTCAAGACATTGTCCTTACCTAGCTTGTACAATTCTCCAGCAATTAAGTGATAAGGTGCAGCCAGCTTAATAAGTAGACACATTTTATCCTTGTTTAAAGGTTGTTCTTGTGGAAAACCATAAGCTAGATAGTCTGATATTTCTTCACTCCATTTCAGCACCATGTCCAGTTTGAACAAACAAGAATCTGGGAGATCATCATCTCATCAACACTAGTTGCAGGTTCCCCATTTGGAATTCTAGACATATGATTGGCCAAGACATGTTGTGTTTCTTTTTTTACTATGACCGTGAAGTCGAATTCTAAGAGTAAGAGCAATTGGCAGGTGATTCTTCCCATGGTGCAAGGCTTATTCACCAAACATAATAGGGCTTGATGGTCCATAAAGAATACAAATTTGTTGGCCACCAATAAGTAATGTCGATATTTCTTGACATCATAAACCATGGCCAACCCTTCCTACTCCATGGTGGTGTAATTTATGTCAGCATCATTCAATTGACCGACTGGCAAAACAGAATGGATAATCCAATTTGAACTCAATAAGCTGTGCCAACACACATCCTATTGCGAAGTTCGATGCATCGATGTGCACATGGAATATAAGGTCCCAGTTGGGTGGTCTCAAAATTGGTGCACTGGTCGATTCTTGCTTCAATTTATCATATGCTTCTTGGCATTCTTTAGTCCATTCAAAGACAATGAGTAGTTATATAACGGTTTGGCAATTTCAGTATATAATACTATGAAGTGACGATAATACCCAACGTGGCCCATAAACCTCTGTACACCTTTGTAATTAGTGGGTGGGGGTAATTCTAAGATCAGTTTGACCTTACTTTCATTCATGGAAATGCCGTTCTTAGAGACAATGTGTCCCAAGATCACACCATGTTTGACCCAAACTTGGCATTTCAAAGGGTTTAAGGATATTCGATACAATCAACATCGCTTAAACACCTTTCTCAAACAAGCTAGATGCTCCGACCATCGTGAGTGTGCACATAGATCATCAATGAATACCTCCAACCACTTTTGCAAGTAGTCTTTGAAGGCTGTGCACATCAACTGTGTTGAAAAGTTGCAGGGACATTAGTGAGGCCAAAAGACATAACCTTGTAAGTGTATGTTCCCCATATTGTATTGAAGGACGTTTTATGCTGGTCTTTAGGTACTATAGACACCTGATTGTAACCTAAAAATCCATCTAAGAAGCTGTAAGCTTCTTCACTACAGCTACTCGTTCCAATATGTGTTCACTATATAAGGCAGTGGTTAATGATCTTTCCTCGTATCTGCATTGACCTTTTTGAGATCAACACGGACTCGTCGGGGGTCATTCTGGACGAAAGAGATATGCACTATTGATGACTTGCCACCCAACTGTCTGTAGATACTAGAGTGCCCTTGTGGAGATCTGAGAAGAGTAGGGGTGGGGGCATAGGCCTATTTGGGTGAGCCTATTGATGGCAAGGTTGTCATTCATTGTGACAACATGAGCAGGATACAGTTGGCCAAGAATCCAATTTTTCATGCGCGGACCAAACACATAGAGGTCCATTATCACTTTGTCAGAGATAGTACAGTGGATCTACAGTATGTGAGGACTGAAGAGCAGGTGGCAGACATCTTTACAAAGCCACTTAGTAGGGAGAAGTTTGATTACTTCCGTACTATGTTGGGAGTACGTGGGATGAGCTTGAGGGGGAGTGTTGAGAGCTTTGATAGCCCAAGCTCATTTACATCTTCATCTATGGCAGTACATCATGAGCTTGAGAGGGGTTGTTGAGATTCAAGCTCGATGTCAGCGTGTACCAGTTGTGCTATGTGGTAGCAGCATGTGTGAGACATAAATGACCGCGTCCAGCTGGTCATAGTGTGTGGACATTAGCTAGGGTTAGTAGTGTGTGGACACAACTCATAGTGTGTCTTGTGTATTATGGATTATGGCTTTATGCATTGTGTGAGAAAGGAGATGGCTTCCCTTGATGGTTAGGGTTTGCAATATACATTAGGGTTTGCTCTTATGTGTGTGTCTCCTCTCCCTCTACCTATTTTTCATCAATGCTTCCATAGTGGGTGGTGGCTCTAAAGGATGTGAAGATATGAGGGATATGAAGCTATGAAGAGAGCTCACTAAGTAGGTAAGTGAAGGATGTGAAGGTGTGAGACCTATGAAGCTAGGAAGAGGGATCACTTAGTAGGTAAGTGAAGGATGTGAAGGTGTGAAAGTTATGAATCTAGTAAGAGGGCTTCACTGAGTAGGTGACTAAAGGATGTGAGGGTGTGAGGGCTGTGAAGCTAGGAAGAGGGCCCACTAGGTAGGTGAGTGAAGGATATGAAGGTGTGAGGGCTCTGAAGTTAGGAAAAGAGCTCACTAAGTAGGTTTCTGAAGGATGTGAAGGGATGAGGGCTATGAAGAGGGCTCACTAGGTAGGTGTTCTATTTTGGGAAGATTTACTATGAAGCTATGAAGAGGGCTCACTAGGTAGGTGTTCTATTTTGGGAAGATTTACTATTTATATATTTTTAAAAAAATCAAATATAGCAATAAGTTCACATATTATTAAACATGGGTATTATAACACAATTGTTTGGAAAAATATATGTGAAATTAAGTTTTAGAGTGCCATCTAAAAAAAATTATACGGTTAACGTCCATTTGGGATTAATTGAGAGAAACCTAGAGTTTGCAAAACCCAATTGAATACTGAGTTTATACTGGATCAAACTCTCCTTTGAATCTAATACAGCAATCATCCTTTAACCTTCTCCCATCGCCTATACTCTATACCCATGTATAAGGTTTGTCGAGATATGTGGTATGCCATTACTAGTGAGTCAATGTAATTATTGCACGTCAGGATATCACCTTTATGCATGCTTTCTTTCACCTTCCATTTTACTCCAAGAACACTATCCAAATCACTCTCACATGTATTCCTACATAACCACATTGTCTTAGTTCTATGCATAACATGCTACAAAGACATGAAGTGGGATAAACCATGATAGCTTGAGCCTCTTAGAAATTCTTCTAGCCTTCATGGATTTTTAAATATCTAAGATCTTGGATTTGAATGAGGCTAACATACCCTTGTCCAACAATTCCCAAAATCA
>NC_141108.1:9581747-9584247 GCF_041138505.1 Cibotium barometz | reverse complement strand
CTTTTGAATGCAAGGACTATTTCATGAGTCAGTATCCCCAAAACTTCTTGATCGGTATTCTGAATGTCATACCAGAATTCCTCGAATTCTGTAACCTTGATCCACATATCAATTCGAAGGGTCTCAAACTTAGTTTCAGATTTGGCAGGAGTTTTGAGTGTATTTTTCTAAACTAGTCACATCTTCTTTCCTCGAAACTAACGAAAGAGTTTGGTCTTGGTCATAGTCTGATTCACGGTTCGAGTTGGATAAGATTTTTCCTGAAGTGTCTTTCTCGAAAAGGTTTGATAATTCAGTTACTATTTTACCGAATTTCTTTCTTTGAATATACACTTAACTGATTTCTAATTAGTTACGAATTCCAATGAGGAATAAATTAATCATTTATCTAAATATTTCGATCTCGATAGATTTCTTGAATTTTCTTTTTACAAACCGTGTGAATATAAAATGATAGAAATTTCTCTCTTAGAGTATTTAATTATTCATTTATCAATTACTCATAGAATTTAAACGTAGAATTTAAGAGAACTCTAATTTTGATATAAAAATTCTTTATGCATCTGTTTATGCATAAAAATCAACTTCAATGGGAATAACACAAAAAAATCCTTTTATGCATCTATTTATTCATAAAATCAATTTTAATAGGAATAACACTTTTTAAAATAAAGAGATTTTCTTTATGCATCTTTCTAAGCATAGAAATCAAATTTAATAAGAATAACACTTTTATAATAAAAAAAATCCTTTATGTATCTTTCTATGCATAAAAATCAATTTTAATAAGAATAACACTTTAGTAATTGAAAATTTTCCTTTATGCATCTTTCTATGCATAAAAATCAAATTTAATAAGAATAACACTTTTATAATAAAAAAAAATCCTTTATGCATCTTTCTATGCATAAAAATCAAATTTAATAAGAATAACACTTTTGTAATTAAAAAATTTCCTTTATGCATCTTTCTATGCATAAAAATCAAATTTAATAAGAATAACATTTTTATAATAAAAAAATTTTCATTATGCATCTTTCTATGCATAATCAATTTTAATAAGAATAACACTTTTGTAATTAAAAAATTCCTTTATGCATCTTTCTATGCATAGAAATCAATTTTAATAAGAATAACACTTTTATAATAAAAAAATTTGCATCCAAAAACAATTGAAATATTAAAAAATTCAATAATGTAGATGGCTCAGGGCAGGAATAGAGTAACAGTGCATAAACACCATTAAGCTTTTACAAAGGGGGAGGCTTCTATTTATAGGAAAAAGTGAGCCTCTAACTAAGCAAACTATTTCTAGAATTTTCTAGATCAGTTTGGTCAATTTTTGAGCATTTTTGGGGGTCAGTTTAGCTTACTTTTTGGATCTAGTTTTGAAATAGGAGAGAGGAGAGATGAAAATATCTCATTTTATTGATTAAAAATTGGGGGTAATGATGAGAAAAGGTGCCTACTTCATGAGGGGAGATCTCCACTCTGAGGTGTCAAAATTTAGTTTTTTAATTGTTTTCTTTGGCCACTCTTCATCTTATGTGAGCATTTACTCATTTTTGGGAGAGTTTTCTTTTATTCTTCAATTTATCTCCTCCCTACATTTGGATTAATCTTATTGGTCCATAGGAACCTTAATCCAAAAATTTTCAGAAAATCTTGACCCTTAGGCTAAGGTCTTTTGTGCACATTATAATTTATTTCTAATGCACCTTAGGAATTTCTTTTTAAACTTCTGTTTCAGGCGAATTTATTTTAATAAGAAGGGATATTTTTCCATCCAAAGATATCTAAAAATTGAATTATCTCTCTATAACATTTTCTCTCTCTAGGCCAAAAGAGGTAGAAACAAGATCATTTATTATTTTGAAAAGGGGATTGATTACAGGGGAAGAAACTGGACATCTTGAGGGGCTGGGGAGGAATCTTAAAACCTTTGTAGATCTTGCCAAAAACATTCAAAAATGTGTAGCCATGCCTTTAGCATGTGGTCCTTATCATCGAATTTTCTCTCCACTGTTACTTGTGCCATCATGAAAGAGTATAATCACAAACAATACAAGGCACATTCCCTCATTATGGCCATCTGAATCTGCATCCATTAAGGTTGGAACGGATGATAAAGTGGTTGTAAGGAACACATTAACTATCGTTACTTGTGCCATCATGAAAGAGTATAATCACAATTAATTCAAGGCACTTTCCCTCATTATGGCCATATGAATTTGCATCCTTTAAGGTTGGAATGGATGATAGAGTGGTTGTAAGGAACACATTAACTCCTCTCTAATGAGCAAACTTCCATTGTGTCACTCAAGTAAACAAACTAACACACAAGATACATTTTTAGCATCTCAAATCACAACCCTTATGCTAGCTCACAAATCAATTTACATTTGTGTACCAATATTCAAATATCAAACACATTTTCCCAAAAATCGAAGAGTTGAATGGTAAATACTCCAACCACTCTATTGCATTCACAGAGAGTATG